>NC_041749.1:90493820-90571431 GCF_004115215.2 Ornithorhynchus anatinus
ATGAGAAGGTGAAGCTACCTGGCACCGGCACCCACTCTCTCACCCCTCACCTTCACCACCACCCCATTCCAAACCCCCCAAGTTGCCTTTTTACAGCCTCAGCCCCACTGCTGTCCCTTGCAGCTGCCTGCCTGTTGGTTTCCTCTAATTATGAAAAGCCTCCAGATTAGGCCTTGCCAGGCAATGTGGGCATGGTCTTAGCAGGGACCAGAGAGTAAGGTGACCATAAAGATCACTAGAGAGGATGGGGTGGGGGAGGGGAGAGAGAGAGAGAAGGGCAAACAAAAGGGGAGGGGGGACACGTGGGGCTGGATCAACATGCACACACACACACACACACACACACACACACACACACACACTGTCCTGGCCACTGCCACCTTCCCAGCTTACCATCATAAATTGTCTGGGTGGTTTAGTGGATAGAGCACGGGTCTGGGAGTCAGAAGGACCTAGGTTCTAATCCCAGCTCTGCTACATGCCTGTAGTGTGACCTTGGGCAAGTCACTTCTCCGGCCTCAGTTACCTCATCTGTAAAATAGGGATTAAGACCGTGAGCCCCATGTGGGACATGGACTGTGTCCAATCTGATTAATTTGTATCTCCCCCAGGGCTTAGAACAGTGCTTGGCACATAGTAAGCACTTAAGAAGTACCATAACTATTATTATTTGTTATTTCCTTGAAGTCTTCAGGGTAGGCAATTCCCTTGCCCTGGCAGTCTATACCCAGATGCCACAGATCTAACCCCAGCTCCAGCCTTGGTGGGGAGTTCAGCTATTGGTCACAGAGATCCCTGGGTCCCCTCACCCAGCCTGGACCTTAGCAGGCATCGACAGGTCTCCCTTCTTCTAGGGCCAGTGTGCAACTTCCTGTCCTGGCTTCCTCCATCAAGTTGGCCCAAGGCCTCCTCATACTCCCACCTACATGGGGAATCACTTGGCAGCATACTCACTATTGGGGAAAGGAGGGGAACCCCACTACAGGAGAAGAGATGGCTCTAAGAGCTGAAGTGGCAAAAACATAGTTCATCTTTCCCTGTGAGTCTGTCAGACTTTGAATGTCTAGATCGGTGTCTGTCCTCTCTTCTCCACTGAACCACAAGTTCCTCGAAGGCAAGGACTGTGACTTCTCCTTTGGTGTAACGATCTTAGAGTTCGGTAGTGACAGATAGCTCAACACTGAGAACAGCTTTATATAGAGACCAGTGTGTGGTGTAACCCCCACTGTAGGGAGACCTGAAAATGATCAGGTTAGTTACTGCTTCTCTATTCCCAGTCTAGCAGAAGTATTTTTTAAGTCCATTTTTTAATGGTATTTATGAAGCACTTGGTATGGGCCAGGCACTGTGCTAAACACTGGGGTAGATACAAGCCAATCAGATTGGACATTTGTTAAGCATTTACCAATCATTCATTCAATATTGAGCACTTAGTATGTGCAGACCACTATACTAACTGCTCGGGAGAATACAATACAGCAGAATTAGCAGACACTTTCCCTGCCCATAATGAGTAAGCCTTGGGGAAAGGTTATGAATTCAGGATATGAATTCAGCCTGGTCTAGACTGCAAGCTCATTGTCGGCAGGGACTGTGTCTGTTATATTGTTGTACTGTACTCTACCAAGCTCTTAGAGTGCTCTGCACACAGTAATTTCTCAATAAATATGATTGTTTGGCTGACTGACTGGTCCCTGGCCCTTAGGGGGCTTGCAATCTAAAAGGTGAGGCATCTGCCATCAGAGCCCTGGCACGGGCAGGCAAGGAGCAGACAGGAGTTGGCTAAATAAGGAAGTGTCTCTAACCACCCAGGGCCTCGTACAGGGTCTGTGGGTAATCGATTGGGGGGGTGGAGAGCAACACGCAAAGGGGTTTTCCAACCGTTGGCTGGGCTATGTCGTCAGGTTGCTCTGGCTCTGCCAACCCAGTGGGTTGGTCTGATTTCTCCAACTCAGAATCCCTGTGGTTCCCAGATCTGGTTCTGCTCTGTGGCTGTTTGGAAAGCAAACAGGGTACTAGTTTTGGGAAACCCCCCTCTCGCTTATTTCCAGAGCTTTCCGGTCCCCTTTAACATTTCAATCACTCCTCCCTACTGCCAGCTACCCTCCATCAAGACTGCTGCCTCTCTGGGTTGAAAGTCCCCTTTGGGTAGAGGTTGTGCGTGGAATAATAATAATAATGATAATAATGATGATGGTGCTTGTTAAGCGCTTACTATGTGACAAACACTGTTCTAAGCACTGCAATATACAGGTTGGACACAGTCCCTGTCCCACAAAAGGCTCACACTCTTACCCCCCATTTTACAGATGAGGTAACTGAGGCCCAGAGAGGTAAAATGATTTGCCCAAGGTCGCACAACAGACATGTGGTAGAACGGGAATTAGAACCCATGACCTTCCGACTCCCAGGCCTGTGCTCTATCCACTAAGCCACATTGCTTCTCTAACGAGTGGGAGGGGCTCAGCAGCATCTCTCTGGGGCAGGTCCCAGGGCTCATCGGGACCGGGAGGCTCAGGAAAACCAGACTGGACACCTTGGAATGGGGCAGCCGTATGGGCAAGGCTAGGTCAGGTCACTTGCGATGCAGCGTGGTTTAGTGGAAAGAGCACGGGCTTGGGAGTCAGAGGATACAGGTTCTACTCCTGGCTCTGCCACTTGTCTGTTGTGTTACCTTGGGCAGGCCACTTAACTTCTCTGTGCTTCAGTTACCTCATCTGTAAATGGGGATGAAGATTGTGAGCCCCATGTGGGACTGATTACCTTATATCTACCCCAGTGTTTAGAACAGTGCTTAGCACATAGTAAGAGCTTAACAAATACCAATAATTATTATTATCATTTAGTGCCCGGAGCCCCCAGTCTCCTTTCCTGGCTACTTGGCACTGCTGCTCCTGCCTGCTACCTGCAGTGATGGAGAGGGCAGGGAGGGACATCTGCTTTGCTTTGCCATACACCTCCCCTCTCCCAATCATCTCCTTCCCCACAGCTCCAAGCCAAGCAGTAGCTGCAGCAGCAGTGGTGGTATTGATACTTTGTTACTGCCAGCAGCAAAGCCCCCTTCCCTCCCCACCTCCCCCTGCCTTGGGTTCACACACCTCCCCCGTCACCCCAAGTAAGGCTGGATGGTATCTACTAGGTGTTTGCACCCATAGAAAGTAGCGTGCTTGGCAAACCCTCCAGCATGGCTGGGCATGGGGAAGCAAGCAGGCGGGCAGGTGGGTACATGAAGCCAGCATTGGGTTTCAGGTCTCAGGTGAAAACTGATGATCTTGGCTGGCTCTGTCAGCACCAGCTTGGTCCGAAATGGTGATCTCAGGGCCAAGGCAATCTTCTCTTTCTTGTTTTCACTGGGCTAAAGGTTCTCGGCTCTTGTGCCTGTTTACTGCTAGATTGTCCTCTCTGGAGAGCTTAGTAAGGTGCTCTGCACACAGTAAGCACTCAGTGAAACCTATTGACTGACTGGGGTGGGCTCTGGATTTTTGCGGTTGTGTTTGAGGCAGGGTTGTGGGCTGTCGAGGGCTGGAGGGGTGGAGTGAGTCAGCCCATGGGCCACTCTGACTGGGGCAATGGTCTCTGCTGTCTCCTCTCCCGACCACACTAACCAAGGAGATCCAGGCTGGGTGCTGCTGCTTTCACTTTCCTCACTAGCTGCCCTGTCTTGCTGCCTTATCTCTGCCAAGTCACTGCAGCCAACAGTCAGCAGATGGAAGGAAAGAACGAGATGTCCCAGGGAAGAGGGAGCAGCCCAAAGGGAGAAGGAGTCTGGGGTTTTCCCCCTGCCTGCCTCACCCTGTCAGCTCCTCACGCCCCCGGGGGTTGGGTGGCAGCGGCAGCTGCGGCAGAGCAACAGATGCTTGCTCCTTCTCCCTGCTTGCTTGTGACTGGCAGAGCGCCCAGGACTGGGGAAGGTTGAATCTGGCTCTCGCCGGTCTCAGCGTTCAGCGTTGGGAGTTTCTCCCAACATCCACCTCCAGCCCATGAGGACGGTTTGTTCAGAAGTGTTGAAAGTCCTGTTGAGCCCCATTCCCTCTATCACTGTCTGGAACGCCCTCCCCTCCCATCCTCATCCCCTCTTCCCCTCCCAACTTGGACAAACCACATTCCTCCCCTCCCTCAAAACCGTTTCTGAAAAGCCACCTCCTCCAGGAGAACTTCCCTGATTGATCCCCCACCTCCCCAGTCAGCTCGTTGTGGGCAGGGAATGTGTCTCCCAATTCTGTTATGTTGTATTCTCCCAAGCTCTCAGTACAGTGCTCTGCACACAGTAAGTGCTCAATAAATACAATCGATCGATTGATGCCACAACCCCACAAATCACCTCAGCATTCGGATGTTTAAATTTAGTTATTGTTGATTGCTTGATTCTCTTGGGTCTCTCATTCTTAACCACTGAATATTCTTCGATTTCTTATCCACTGTCCTCCTCAGATCATAAACTCCTCAAGGGCAGGTTTCACATTTTATACTTCTCCATGTTCAGTGCCTAAAACAGCGCTGTGTGCGTAGTAGTTAGGTGTTTAGTCGATATTGCTTTTTTCCCCCATTCGACTGAAAGTATTCAGGGCCTGGGTCTGATCTTTTTTCTATTGTGCCCTCCCAGGTGCCGAGTACGTGGAAAGAGAACGGGCTTGGCAATCAGAGGTCGTGGGTTCTAATCCCAGCTCCACCACTTGTCAGCTGTGTGACTGTGGGCAAGTCACTTCACTTCTCTGTGCCTCAGTTCCCTCATCTGTAAAATGGGGATTAACTGTGAGCCTCACGAGGGACAATCTGATTACCCTGTATCCACCCCAGCGCTTAGAACAGTGCTCTGCACATAGTAAGCGCTTAACAAAAACCAACATTATTATTATTATTATTTGGGCAAGTCACTTAACTTCTCAGTGCCTCAGGTACTGTGAGGCCCACGCGGGACAACCTGATAATCTTGAATTTACCCCAGATCTTAGAACAGTGCGTGGCACATAGTAAGCGCTTAACAAATACCATTATTAATATTACTATTATTATTACATGGCTTTGAGCCCAGTGAAGGTGATGATGATGATACTGATGGAGTCTACCATGGAGAAGCACAGAGGAGCCTCAGGATCGATCATACAGCTTGTGACTTGTACCGTGCCAATTGATCAATCAATCAGTGGGATTTATTGAGCGTTTGCTGTGTGCAGACCACTAGCACTGTACAGTATAGCAGAGTTGGTAGACAAGTTCCCTGCCCAGAAGGAGCTTACAGTCTAGAGAGGGTGGCAGACGTTTAAACAAATTACAGCTGTGTACCTAAGTGCTGTGAGGCTGAAGGTGGGGTGAATATCAAGTGCGTAGGTGACCCAGAAGGGAGAGGGAATAGGGGAAATGAGGATTACTCAGGGAAGGCTTTTTGGAGGAGGCCTTGAAGGATTTGAAGGTAGAGGGAGAGTGGCAGTCTGTTGTATATGGAGGAGGAGGGAACTCCAGGCCAGAGGGAGGACACAGGCAAGGGGTTGGAGCAATTCATTCTCTCGTTGCTGCCAGTCATGTTCCCACTGGGACACAGAGTGCAGTGAGTGTGTAGGTGGGAGGGCGTGCTGCCCATTGTTAAGTGCACTCAAAAGGTTTTGTTTTTTTTATGTGCGTGACCCATTTATGGCTGAAATGACCGCAGCACAGTACTGTGTCTCAGCAAGCTGGTAGCTACTACAATCTTTGCTGCCCACATTGACCAGCTACTTTTCAAGACTGCAGTTAGGCCTGCCTACCTCAAGGAATGCCCTAGAGGGTTTTTTAGTCAGAAACCACCAATCAATCAATCAATCAATCAATGGCATTTATTGAGCGCTTACTCTATGTGCTTGGGACAGTACGATAGAACAGAGTTAGTAGACGCATTCCCTGCCCACGAAGAGCCTATAGTCTGGGGGTGGGGGGAGACAGACATTAATATAAATAAATATTTTATATATTATATTACCACTGATCACCCCAGCCGGTATTCTCCTACATGGCAAGCTAGAACTAGGACCCAGCAGAAGATGCTGATTAAATTGCCGCTGCACTATTACTTCAATTTAACCTTTAGAAAAAGCGAGTCTCTGCTCTCCCCTGCCTCCCCTCGCAACCCCTCCCCCGACCTCCCTGCCCTCCCAAAGGGCCTCTGGGCTGCCTCATGTCTATCTGTGAGCAGTCAGTGTCAGCCCACCACAAGGAGCATAGCACTATACAGAACTTTTGACCATGCAGCATATACTAGAAACACCGAGCAGAGATGTCCCAGCTGCACGCCAACATGCCCACAAAGAAGATAAGCACTATGGAGGGCAGAGTAATCATGGTGATGTCTGTAAAGTGCTTACTATGTACCAAGCAGTGTAAGAAGAGTGTGGGGTAGAAACTAGACGATAAGGTTGGACTCAGACCCTGCCTCATTCATTCATTCATTCATTCATTCATTCATTCGATTGTATTTATTGAGTGCTTACTGTATGCAGAGCTTTGTACTAAGCATTTGGGAGAGTACAATCTGACAATAAACAGACGCATTCCCTTCCCACAATGAGCTTACGGTCTAGAGGAGGAGACAGATGTGAATTTAAATCAATAAATTACAGATATGTACATAAGTGCAGTGAGCCTGGGAGGAGAGATGAATAAAGGGAGCTAGTTGGGGCAATGCGGAAGGAAGCCCCGCATCGGGCTCATAGTCTAAGTAGGAGGGACAATGGATATTGAATCCCCATTTTATTGATGAGGAAACTGAGGATGGAAGAAGTGAAATGATCTGCCCAAGCTCATCCAGCAGGCAAGGAGCAGAGCCAGGACTAGAACCCAGGTCATCTGATTCCCAAGCCCCTATTTTTTCCACACTAGGCCACCATCACGACTTCAGAGCACCAGCTGCAGGCTCGGCCTTGCCCATGGTGGTGGATGAGCAGATTTCTGCAGGCCACAGTAGTAACCTCAGTCTGTCAGGGATGGTGGGGAACAGTGGGTTGCTGCCTTCCAGGATGTGGTTGTGGTGTTGTAGTGCCCACTGCTACGGCAGGGAAATTTTTCCTGGAGTTCCACCAGCCTTGACCTCCCGGCCTCTTCCTCTTTCCCTCATTTGCTCTTCTCCCACTCTCTTCCATGTGGCCCTTGTACTCAGATTTGCACCCTTTACTCACCCCTCCCTCAGGCCCACAGCACTTACGTACCTATCCATAATTTATATAAATGAATGTCTCCCCCTAGACTGTAAGCTCGTTGTGGCCAGGGAAGGTATCTACCAACTCTGTTATGTTGTACTTTCCCAAGAGCTTAGTACAGTGTTCTGCATACAGTAAGTGCTCAATAAATGCGATTGATTGATTGGCTCTTGGGAAGGAAGAAGGAAGCCGGGGGTTATATAGGGCCAGGATGAGGATGGGTAGGAGACTAAGGGAGTCCTTATAAGAGGCCACAGGGAAAGAGGCATGTGGAAAGCTCACTCCTTGCCCAAGGACCTTCCACAAAAAAGCAGGATGTTTCAATCAATCAATCAATCAGTGGCATTTATTGATCACTTTCTGTGTGCAGAAAACTGTACTAAGCACTTGTGAGAGTTCAGTACAACAGAATTGGTAGATACATTCCCTGAACACCTGGAGTTTACAGTCAAGTCCTGGGCTCAACTTCTGCTCTTTCTGACCAATTGCAAGACAGAAAAAGAGGATGGGGAAAGGGGCTTTTCTGGAAGCTCCCAGAGATGGCTGATTTTGGGGCTGGGAAGCCAGATTCCCTCCCTATCTTCTCTGTCTCAGCCCCTGCCTCACTCGACCCCACCCTCCCATCAGCACCTCTCTCCACCTCTGCTTCCCCTCATCTTAGGTACACAGCCAAAGTTAGCTCTGTAATTGGCAGCTGACAAGCCAAAAGGACAGTGTTTGTGGATCTGCAGTGCTCAAGAGAACATTGGTCATGCATTAGTCTTCTCAGCTGCACCCACATAGCAGGAATAAGTGATCCAGCATTGGTCATGCCACCTTCTGAATCAGAAAAACTATTCTACATCGTTCGTGATAATATGACTATTCTGACCGTCTCTGAAATGGAGGAAATGAAGAAAAAGCATTTACTGCTCTCCTCTTCTCAAATGAGTATGATGAAATCCAACCACCCATTTTTTGTTTAGATGAACTCCCAACCTCTTAACCTGCACCCTCCTCACCCACTCCTTTCCCTTCCTCCCTCCCTCTCTTCCCCACTCCTTACGAACACCCCCTCAACTCCCCCAAGCCGAACTCTTTCCTCCCAGTGGCCAGCTGGACCCCAGGGAGGGCCCTAGCGGGTCAGAAACATGCAACTAGCTGAGGAGTCAGAGATGCTGCTGTGATTTCATCACTTATGTTTTCCTCAGCCTCCCACTCTGTTCCAGGTACTGAGTCCTCAGACCCAACCTCACAGGCCCCACAGTAGAGGCTGAAAAACTGCAGGTTAATAATGGTAATAATAAAAATAAAAGTAATCATGACGGTGGTGTTCGTTAAGCATTCACTATGTGTCAAGTACTGGAGTAGATATAGTGCAGTCAGATACAGTCTCTGTCTCGCATGGGGCTCATACTCCAAGGGTGAGGGAGACATGGTTGATGTAGAGGCTGTGAGAGAGAAGGTTCTTACTCCTAGGCTAGTTGAGCAGTCCAAAGGAGAAGCAGTAGTTCTCTGGTTCCAATCCAAGCAGCGTAGCCTAGTGGATAGAGCACAGGTCTGGGAGTCAGAAGGCCCTGGGTTCTAATCCCAGCTTCACCACATATCTGCTGTGTGACCTTGGGCAAGTCACTTCACTTCTCTGGGCCTCAGTTACCCTCATCTGTAAAATGGGGATTAAGACTGTGAGCCCCTCGTGGGTCATGGACTATGTCCAACCTGACGATCTGGTATCTACCCCAATGCTTAGTACAGTGCCTGTCATGTAATAAATGCTGAACAAATACCATTTAAGAGAGAAAAAAAGCAGTACTGCTCTGCCCTGGAGGCATTTGTGTTGTAAGAGAGCAGGGTGGGTGTGGTGGTGATGGTTATAAATTTTTGAAGTTTCGTCTAGACTTTGAGCTGTATGGTTGCTCACAGATGGGTGGGGCCCTGTGACGGGGCAGAGGTTGGTGTGTAGTGTACTTGATAAGATGCCCCAGTGAGAGAGGTCTCCAGGTCCAGGCGGTATGTCCAGAAGGCTCCTTAGCTAGAGCCCACTGCTGGTTCAAAAAGGTCAGCTGCCCTTGACGAAAAGCACCTAATGGATAAAGCACGGGCCTGGGAGTCAGAAGGATCTGGGTTCTAGTCCCAGCTTAGCCACTGGTCTGTTGTGCGACCTTGGGCAAGTCACTTAATTTCTCTGTGCCCTCATCTGTAAAATGGGGATTAAGACTGTGAGCCCCACAAGGGACATGGACTATGTCCAACCTGATTACCTTGTAGCTACCCCAGTGCTTAGAACAGTGCCTGGCACATAGTAAGTGCTTAACAAATATCATTAAAAAAAGATGTGCTTTGATCAGGGGTAGGGGGCAGGGGGCAGGAGGCAGGAGGCAGGAGGCCTCAGGGCCACCTAAAGAGGTAGAACCTAAGATTCCGGGTCTTGAGAGAGCAATTTGTCCATTCCCAGCTTTGGCTGCTGAATTCTCCTTATTGGACCCTTGAGTCCACAGGAATTAGGAGCAGCCTAAAAACTGTGCCCATTCAGGACAAAGGGGTCCCCTCTTGTTAGGTAGTCCCCCCGCCCCCCACCAATCCTGGGTCTCTGCTGAGGCCCGACCAGATTGGATCAGCCTCTGGGGCTCCTCATGCAAGTAGAGGGGCAGGAGGCAACTATTGGAGACACATTAAGAAGACCATCTAAAGTCCATTTGTGCCAACCTTCCCTTGCCTTTAGGAAATCCAGTGCCAGGGTTTAAATCAATCAATCAATCAATGGCATTTATTGAGCACATACAGTGTGCAGAGCACTGTACTAGGCACTTGAGAGAGTAGGTAGACATGCTCCTTGTCCCCAACAAGCTTAGAATCTAGGGGGAGCTTAAAGTATATTGAGTTCTACCTTTCCCCAGCCCATCATCTCTCTCCTCTTGCTTTTCACTTATCCTGTGGGTCCTTCTGCCTTTCTCTCCCCTCCCCTTTGCAGAAGTACCACACTTGGGGAAATAGCTTATTATTTTGTCTTCTCTTTTTGCCCCCATCCCTGGATTCGACTTGTGCCGGGGAAGCTATGGGGATTGTGTTTGGGGGAAAACCGAGTGGGTTTAGTGGCCTCTCCTGTCAGTGGAGGGGTGCACAGAGAGGGGGGACTAGAGAGGGCAGAGAGGTGGTAGCACCGAAACATCTGGAGAGGGCTTAAAATACAATGAGCTTTGGCCCCTTTCCAGTCTGAGACCTCTGGAAGTAATGACTCCGTCATCCCTGTACCCTCTTGACTGCTTTCCTTTACTCTTTCAGAGGTGACTTGAAAGCTTTCCATCCTCCTGAAATTTTCCACTGACTCACATGGCTGCTGCTGTACACTCCCTGCAGCTCTCCCCATTTCAGTGACTCATGCATTATCAAAAGGATTAGAATGATTTTGACCAGTCTTGTGCTGCCCTTGGAAGCTGCTCAGAGACTGTTAAGTAGCAGTTAGAACTAAGGAGGCAGAGGGAGGAGGGCACCTGAAAAACAGTTGGTCAGGAAATGCAGCTTTTTCTCCCCAGGACCGTCCAGTGACACTGTCACAGTTTTGAGGTCATATTTGTTCAGAGTAAACCTTGCTGCAAAACCTCTCTCGGTTAAATCAATCGATGGTATTTGATGAGCGCTTACTGTGAGCAGAGCACTGTACTGAGCACTTTGGGAGGGTACAATACAGCAGAATGGGTAGACATAGTCCTTTCCCTGAAGGAGCTTATAGTCTGTAGGGAGGCTGGGCTCCTCTATATTACACCCAGACAGTACTGGGTCAGGAATGATTCAGTTAGAGAAAGGTTTCGGCTCAGGAAACAGGGGAGGGAGGAGAGCAGGAGCACAAAGTAATTTAATCTCCATGTCTGAGAAGATGGCACCGCTTATGCCGGTTAGGAAAGGAATCCTGAGGACATTTCCCTGACCTCCAGGATGCATCTTCCAGTATCACCACTGAGGCCCAACAACAAGCTAATCAAGTTCACGGGCCATGGACCACCATCTGTAATGCACAGAGGACAGCTGGCTCAAGCAGGGAAGTGCAAGAAGAGAGATACAGACTGCAGCCTGATTCTTGCTCTGGGCTGAAGGAGCTGCCCTGTTTGGAGGAGCAAGAGGAGTGTGTGGTGGGGTGGGTTGGGGTTGGGTGTGGAGAGAGAAAGAGAGGGATAGAGAGACAGAGAGGGGGAAATGTGGCTGTCTCCACATATCTACCTCTGTATGATTCCCTTCCCTGCCTTCTCCCTCACTAATCTTGAGCCATGGTTTTCACCTCTATGAAGTCCCCACCGCTAACAATGCATCTGCAAGAAAATAATGAGCATAGAGATAGTTTTGTTCACCAATTTCATTTCCTTTTGTTCCATTTAACAAACATGTATTAGGTTGCTCAGCATCTTACCAAGGCTTTATTAGTAATTTGCAGCTTCCTAAAAGTGTGGTGGCCTACATACATTGAGAACAGCAGCATCCATCTCAACCTTAGGAACGTATTTGATGTGCCCTCTGATTAAGAAATGTTGAGGACTTGCCAAGATGCCAGAGTTGGGAGGTTGGGAAACCCGTAGTGGCCAAGTCAATCTGGGGTGCAGCAAGCAAAGTGGGGCTGCCTTGGGGGTTAGCTAAGAGGCAGAGTTGCCAACTGAGCTAGGCCCTGTTCAAAGCCATGACAGCCACAAACTGACAGGTTTTCACATGGACTGGATTTAAAGGGTGGCACATTACACGTGTGCCTTTCCCAGCACCAAAAGCAGCAACCCGAGTAGTGTTAATTGTCAAATTACAGAAAATGAAGTGCACATCGCCTGCTACCCTGCCATCCTGGAGTTAAAATGTGAGCTGCAGTTCCTTGCATCCATACCTTCGTCTTGCCATGTTCATTTCTACTTTCATTCATTCATTCATTCACTCAGTGGTATTTACTGAGCCCTTGCTATGTGCAGAGCACTTCCTCCTATTCACCTAACAGTCCTCATCTTTCTGCTTCTTTCACCTTCTTTCACCTCTAGACTGTAAGCTCGTTATGGGCAGGGAACGTGTCTACCAACTCTGTTATACTGTACTCTCCCAAGTACTTAGTACAGTGCTCTGTACACAGTAAGCGCTCAATAAATACTACTGACTGATTGATTGACCTTCCTGTACTTCTCCACCACCTCCAATTATCAAAATCTCCATGACAGCTCTACATTGTCCTTGGCTCTTTATTTTGGCAACTCAATCAATCAGTGGTACTCGATCATATTATCACATGTAAAATCCAGATTTCCCTCTCCTCTAATCCTGGACTGGATGGACTTGGGAGCTGATCTAGAAATGGCACTACTAATAATCTTGTGACCCTGTGTGTGCTGTTCTTACGGCTGCCCCATAAATCCCATATAAGAATGGGGCAGTACCACCCAAATCCTTCCAAGTTAGGTTCTCCCTATCACCTTGAACCTATCTTTGTGTCAGTGTAACCTACCATCCCTCCTTTTTAGATTAGACCTGGTACATTGGTTTGGAAGGGGGCACAAGGGTGTAGGGAAAACTTTTGAATCTGTAATAGAGCTCAAGCAACTCACAGGAGAGGAATCTCTCTACAAATCTAATCGGAACTGATTTTTGCACATATGGTGGGCCTGTTGGCAAAACTATCACCTCCAAGGAAGGGCTCTTTGCTGGGAAATGTATAGCTCACTACCTTGTATTTATACAGCAACGTTATCAAAATGTTCCCCAAATATCTTCAGAGATTATCTTCAGATCATTTCCATGAGGTAGGGTGGAGAAAAGTTCTAGTCCCATAGTGTGGCTTAGTGGCTAGAGCACGGGCTTGGGAGTCAGAAGGACCTGGGTTCTAATCCTGGCTCCGCCACGTGTCTGCTGTGTGACCTTGGGCAAGTCACTTAACTTCTCTGTGCCTCAGTTACCTCATCTGTAAAATGGGGATTGAGACTGTGAGCCTCACGTGGGATAGGGACTGTATCCAACCCCATTTGTTTGTATCCACCCCAGTGCTTGGTACAGTGCCTGAAATAGAGTAAGCACTTAAACACCATAATAATGATAATAAAAATAATAACTTCTCTGGGCCTCAGTTACCTCATCTGTAAAATGGGGATTAAGAGTGTAAGCCCCATGTGGGACATGGACTGTGTCCAACCTAATTAACTTAGAACAGTGCTGGACCACAGTAAGCGCTTAACAAGTACCAAAAAATAATAATTATCATTATTCTTTAGGCAAAGGGAACTGAATTGGCTTGCCCAACATCCAATTGAGCCAGAAATGGAAACACAGGTCTCAATTCCCACTCATCTGTTTCCACGACTCTTCTACAGAAATGTAGTCTAGTGAGGATCAAGAGGCAAGGCAACTGGATGGTCCTACCAAATCCGGTCAATCACAGCAGCCTGACACTAAAGCCTGGGGATCGGGAGATGATGTAATCAGAGAAGTGAACGGAGTGTCGAGAATTTAGAAGTCTCTAGGAATACCTTTTCAAATGGAAGTTTTGAGGCATGATCCTCATTAGGAGTGTTTATCAAATACCTCCCATTCTGGGTTCACTGCTTCACCCTCCTTCGAGATTGTAGAAAAACAAACAAAACCCCACTACCATGACACACACACGACTGGCATGTACAAGGCCAGGGAACTACCTCTGCTTACATTCCTGGATATTGCCAGTATTCATTCATTCAAACATATTTATTGAGCATTTACTGTGTGCAGAACAATTTACTAGGCATTTGGAAGCGTACAGTATAACAAAGTACTTAGTGAATGTCCTCTTTGACCTCTCTGCTGCCTTTGACACTGTCGACCATCCCCTCCTCCTCCATACCTTATCTCACCTTGGCTTCACGGACTCCGTCTTCTCCTGGTTCTCCTCTTACCTCTCTGACCGGTCATTCTCGGTCTCCTTCGCTGGCGCCTCCTCCCCCTCCCATCCTTGAACTGTTGGAGTTCCTCAAGGGTCAGTTCTTGGCCCTCTTCTGTTCTCCATTTACACTCACTCCCTCGGTGAACTCATTCGCTCTCATGGCTTTGACTACCATCTCTACGCAGATGACACGCAGATCTACATCTCCGCCCCTGTCCTCTTCCCCTCCCTTCGGGCTCGCATCTCCTCCTGCCTCCGGGATGTCTCCACCTGGATGTCGGCCCGCCACCTAAAACTCAACGTGAGCAAGACTGAGCTCCTCATCTTCCCTTCCAAACCCGGTCCTCTCCCAGACTTCCCTATCACCGTGGATGGCACGACCATCCTTCCCGTCTCTCGAGCCCGCAATCTCGGTATCATCCTTGACTCGTCTCTCTCGTTCACCCCACACATCCTATCCGTTACCGAGACCTGCCTGTTTCACCTTTACAATATCGCCAAGATCTGCCCTTTCCTCTCCACCCAAACGGCTACCTTACTGCTACGGGCTCTCGTTATATCCTGGCTAGACTACTGTGTCAGCCTTCTCTCTGATCTCCCTTCCTCCTCTCTCGCCCCGCTCCGGTCTATTCTTCACTCCGCTGCCCGGCTCATCTTCCTGCAGAAACGATCTGGGCCTGTCACTCCCCTTCTTAAACAACTCCAGTGGTTGCCTATCAACCTCCGCTCCAAACAAAAACTCCTCACTCTAGGCTTCAAGGCTCTCCATCACCTTGCCCCTTCCTACCTCTCCTCCCTTCTCTCTTTCTACCGCCCACCCCGCACGCTCCGCTCCTCTGCCGCCCACCTCACCATCCCTCGGTCTCGCCTATCCCGCCGTCGACCCCTGGGCCACGTCCTTCCGCGGTCCTGGAACACCCTCCCTCCTCACCTCCGCCAAACTGATTCTTTTCCCCTCTTCAAAACCCTACTTAAAACTCACCTCCTCCAAGAGGCCTTCCCAGACTGAGCTCCTCTTCTCCCTCTACTCCCTCTACCACCCCCCCTTCACCTCTCCGCAGCTTTACCCTCTTTTCCCCCCATTTCCCTCTGCTCCTCCCCCTCTCCCTTCCCATCCCCTCGGCACTGTACTCGTTCGCTCAACTGTATATATTTTCATTACCCTATTTATTTTGTTAATGAAATGTACATCGCCTCGATTCTATGTAGTTGCCATTGTTTTTACGAGATGTTCTTCCCCTTGACTCTATTTATTGCCATTGTTCTTGTCTGTCCGTCTCCCCCGATTAGACCGTAAGCCCGTCAAACAGCAGGGACTGTCTCTATCTGTTGCCGACTTGTTCATCCCAAGCGCTTAGTATAGTGCTCTGCACATAGTAAGTGCTCAATAAATACTATTGAATGAATGAATGAATTGAATGAATAGACATACCCTATCAACCCTATTTACCAACTCAAAACTTGGTTGTCACATTACCTGTATCTAAATTCTCCTCTTCTTCCCAGATCCATCCCCTCCTCTCCACCTTTATTACCACCACTCTGGTACAAGACCTTATTACTTCCCAGCAGTAATCTGCTTCTTACTGGGCTCTCTGTCTCCAGACTCTTCCCTCTTGAGTCTCTCACACACAACCACATAGATTATCTTTCTACTGCCCTGATTGAAACATGTCATTCCTCTCCTCAGAAATCTCCAAGAGCTATATATATATTGCTTCCCACATAAAACTAACTCCTAACTTTGTACTTCAATACTCTCTGTCGGCTGACTCCCTCTTACCATTCTCCTCCCCCACTGAACCACAGCTTACACTTTGCCCCACCCGGACAAACCTAATAACCTCATTCACCAATCTCTCAGCTCGACCCATCGCTTTCAAAGCCTGGAATGTCTTTTACCCTTCCTTCAAAGCACTCCTAAAAAAAGCCACTTACCCTAGGAAGCATGTCCTGATTAATCTCTCACCTTCCAGTTCACACCATCCTATCCATCAGCCGCCCTAATACTTGAAGACACAATTCTTCATTTGTGCTTATCATTTGGTTCTCAAATGATAGAGAAGCATTGTGGCCTAGTGGATAGAGCACAGGGCTGGGAGTCGGAAGGACCTGGGTTCTAATCCCAGTTCTGCCACTTGTCTGCTGTGTGACCTTGAGCAAGTCACTTCACTTCTCTGTGCTTCAGTTACCTCATCCATAAAATGAGGATAAGACTATGAGCCCAATATGGGACAGGGACTGTGTCCAACCCAATTACCTTGTATCTACCCAAGTGCTTAGTACAGTGCTTGGCACATAGTAAGCGCTTAACAAATACCACAGTTATCATCATTAACCCTCACATCACCTAGTGAATATTTGTCAATTTGTGTCTGCTTCTGTCCCCGCCCCCCGCAAATCCCCTATTAGGCTTGTTGAGGGCAGGGAGCGTGTCTTTTATATCTTTAGTACACCCTCCAAGTGCCCAATACAGTCAGTTCAGGAATATTCTGCACACAGTAAGCATTCAATGAATACTATTGATTGTGCACATATGCTGTCAGGGTCTAAGAACCACACAATGTTTCTTAACCCAAGGTTCTTGCAAGAATTTAACTCTTGTGTTAGAAGACTGACAAAAGTGTTTAGTCCACAGTAAGAGCTTGAAAAATGTGGCAGATAATGAGGCACAGCCCATGCTGGTCATCCTTAATGAGGCTGGGCAAAACCGAATGGTATGCAAAACTGAAACTATGGGTTAGGGCCTAAAATCCCTGAAGTTGCATCCTGTAAGTTTAACATCACAGGCTTCCTTTACAGCCCCAGTACCTTGAAGTTTAACAGGTCACTCCACCTAAAGAAGATACATAACGGTGAGCAGTTCACAATGAAGTTATGTAAATTAAAAGGTGGTACTGGCAAAGTTCAGTCATGCTAAACACCACCACCCTAGACTGTCCTTTTACGTTTCTCCACTTCAATAGGTAACCCTAATGTAGAATCTGGCATGGGCCAAAGTTCCAGGGCCGAAGCCCAGCCCAATATCCATTTTCTTTAGATTGGCCCTTTGACTTCTGGAGGGGCAGGGGCCCTCTGTGAAATCTCCCTACGTAGGCATACTGATAAGCTTGCATGTGCTCAGTAGAATAACAGGCGCCGGACTGAAACTAAAGGTTTCACTTCATACAGCCTTCTGAGCATGGATTAAATTACCACTGGGTTTGCGCAAGTCTCAGTGGACTGCAGCGGGGTGGGGGCAGAAGAAAAAATTAGAGGGTGACACAGCCCAAGCCTGTGCAACTGGCTCTCTGCCTAGCCCAAGGCCCACAGACCAGGCCTGTCACAGGTAATAGAAGAGGACTGGCTTCAGTGGAGGGGCTGGGGGGTCCAGGGGTTGGACTCTCTACCCTGTAAGCAAAGTGAGAGGCCCCAATATTTTCCCTTTGAAATTCCCTTCCTACTGCTCTTCCCAGTCCTTTCAAGTGCCATTACGTCAAATCCTTGATGTTGATCCAGTGCTCTCTGTAGATGTTCTGTCCAGAACATGTCTGATCAGCCTATATACAGATTTACAATCCCTCGCCTGCCTTGAGGGACATCCCTCCCTGTCAAGAAACCAATGCTGGTGAGAGCGTGCTATGTCTGGAAGCCATAAGAAGTGAGCTCTTGGTGACTGAGATACCGCGGGGCCTAGTGGAAAGAACAAGGGCCGGGGAATTAGCAGACCTGGGTTCACAATTCCAGGTCGGTCCCTTGCCTGCTGTGTGACACTGGGCAAGTCACAACTGCTTTGGGCCTCAATTTCCTCATCTGTGAGGACTGACGGCCTGTTCTCCCTCCCCATTAACTGTGAGTCCCAGGTGGGACAGGTGACATGTCTCACCTGAACTTGTGCCTACTCCAACACTTAGCACATACCACTACTAATATTCCATACCAGGAACGATCATTGTATTGTTTATAATGAACAAAAAAAATTTTATTAGAACATAAACACACAATGAGAAAGAGGTATCTGTATCAACAAATATGGAATGTTTTAAGAAATACTTAAAATAAATAAAGCCTCAGATTTGCTAGTGCTAGCTCCAGCACCCTGTAGGTAAATGCCTCTTCTGAACCAGTCCCCTTGAACTGCTCCAGAGTTTTACCACCATAAAGTGGCTAATAATTTTGTATTACAAAGTCACAATAGTGCTTTTATAAACAGGTGCACATTTAACCATTTATTCCCCATTCTCATCACTTATTTCTGTAATAATATCTATTAAGCTCTGGAGCCCAAAAATGTAACCTGTATCTTGACCCTCATGTACAACACTATCTTCCCCATAGTATTTACAAGTCGTATGAGCGAAGTCTATCATACGAATGTCCACGGTGCTAGCCCGAGGCTTGTAGGCAAATGCACCTGCTGATTCATCTGATGACTCTTCTGACAGGTCCTCAAGATCTGAATCCACAGCAACCTCCTGCAACTCTTTGCCATCATAAATGATGAGAAGAGAGCTTGAATAGAAGCGGTAGGATTCCTGGGTTTCTAATACTGACTTTAATTCAGTCAATTTTTTAATAACAGGTTCAAAGAGTTCTCGACGAAGATGCTTGCCATTATGAAAGAACTGATAAAGTGCTTCTTTAAAACCTTGAACTGAAAGTTTCCTCCCATGGTACTTGTTCATGAACATTAGCTGGCCACTGCCCATCTGGTATACCTGTAATGGGGAGACAGAAGGAGGACATTTGAAACATTTTCTGAACTGAAGAAATTTCATTAAATATTGACCTACATAACACCACAACACCACTCCTGACTGTTTACTTAAAATTCCTTGGAAGATGTACACTTAGACTTTTTTTTCCTGTTGTCAAGCTCGTGGTGGTCAGGAACATGTCTACTAACTGTTGTATTACTCTCCCAAACATTTAGCATAGTGCACTGCACACAGCAAGCACTCAAATACCATTGACGATGGTGATTAAAATGAAAAAGCTACAGGCAGAATAAGAAGACCTGAGCTACAATTTCCCATTTTTTCCAATATGTTCAGGAGTAACTGAGAGCTACTAGTAACTGAACCATGCCCTTCTGAGCCCTTGCTCTTTTGAGCAAGTGTTTAAGTGGTGACAGAGGCCACATATAGCCCAAAGGAAGGGGTAATAACTACTAGTTATGGTACTTACTAAGCACTTACTGTGCAAGTGTTAGGGTAGATTTTACAGGTGAGAAAACAGGTCCAGAGAGGGTGATTTGCTCAAGGTTGCACAGTAAGCCAGTGGCAGACCTGGGACTACAACTGGATCTCCTGATTCCTAGCCCCATGCTCTTTTCACTAGGCCACACCAAGTAGAGAAGATACTATTACGGCATCTCCAAATTCCAGAGAAGCAGTGTGGTCTGGTGGAAAGAGCACGGCCCGGGTGTCAGAAGACCTGGGTTCTAATTCCACCTCTGCCACTTGTCTGCTTGTGTGTGACCATGGAGAGGTCGCAACTTCTCTGTGACCGCTTCCTCATCTGTAAAATGGAGGTGAATTACCTGGTCCCCCTCCCACCTTAGATTACGAGCCCCATGAGGGCTGACAGGTGGCTGAGCTGATGCTCATCTCTACTCCAGCTATTAGTGCAGTGCTTGACACCTAGTAAGCGCTAACAAATACCACCAGGGTTATTAACACTGTTGTTACTCCTGGCTGTCCTTCATACTTTCAGTGCAAATGCAGCCCTCAAGTTACTCAATACAGATTCTCCAATTTGATGGACTAAATTGGATGCTCTTTTGCTGATCTTCTAGCACCTCAAAGCCACCCAACTTTAAGGGGCCTGGTGCAGGAAGAGACACCTCTCCTTTAGGATCAGTCAGCAATCCAAGAACACTGCCCTTGTCCTTCCCCTTCCCAGCACTCTCAAATTCAGGCTTAGATTTGCCTAAGCTTCTCTTTCAGGAAGGCATGTGAGAGGCAGGCTGAGGTGAGAGGCAGGCTGAGGTGAGAGTCAGAAAAGCAGGCTTTTTGGAAGAACCAGAGGAATAGAATGGTTATTTGTATTGGACAATAATAATAACAATGGGATTTGTAAAGTGCTTTCTGTATGCCAAGTACCATACTAAGAGCTGGGACAGATGGAAATGGGTCACAGACTCTCTGCAAGTAACCTTTCCAGCAGGGTTTAAATGTACTAGGTAAGCAGAAGCAATCTTGTTTTTCAATGCCGTACAAGCCCACGGACTAGGTTCCACTCAAACCTCACACCCATGGAACACAACTACTTAACGACAGAGTAGTTAGTGTCATAAGCCAGAAAAAAACACATTTTCTTCCTAAAATGATTTGCTAACAGGAGGGTAAATCCTTTCAGTGAAAGGATAAAATGGGTCCTTCCTTGTTTCTAAGCCCCAGTCTTATCTCCCTTGCTTAATAATCAACTTCTTATTTGCCCTCTGCATCAATTTTGCTTTCAGACAGAGAGAGCCTTTTACAAGTCTCTGAACTCCTGATAAGAGTCCTTTCTTTGGATCTTAACAGGTGCAAGAGGGAGAGCAGGCTTAAAGTGGGGGAGGGAGGAGGATGAGGGGTTGACTGTGCTAAGAACAACTGCTGTTAAGCTAACTCTTTATTAATGGCAAACTATTTGGAAAGACTCCCATGGGCCAACTAGCTCCCCAATGGTATCTATGTAGATTCAAGGAGGAATTGCTCTATCAAATATCATGTTGGGCTGACTTTCTCCCACGGCACCGCAGCACTTTGGACACCCCCCCCGCCCCCCCCCCCCCGCCCCTCCTTCCTCTCCCACCCCCAAGATCTGGCCCAACAATAATCCATTTATTAAGATTCTGGGGAGGAAGAAGGGAGAGCTAGGACTCAGGACATGCCATGTCCTCCCCTCACTCATGAAAGAAAAAGCTTTGCGTGGGCACCCCCTTCAGTGCCAGGACTGGCAAGCTTTCCTGTGCTTCAACTCTAAGTGAACTGAAGAAGCTAAATGGTGAGAGACTGGGGTTTGAGAAGATAATCCAGGAGGGGAGTAAAGGGGGCTTGTCTGTACGCTCCCGGATGTAGAGAGGGAGAAGTGGAAGGACTAAAAAAGAGGTTGAACAGATGTCAACCCTGAAGGTTTCACCTCTTGGGAGGAAGGTGGACACAATGGAGACCGGAAAGGAGAAGTGAATGGACTTTAGCGAGCGATAAAATCCTATCCCTACTGTTAGTATTTATCTAGCAGCTCTGCTCATACAAAAACCTCAAACACTCCAACAATCTGTAAAAGAGCTCTGGGAGGGAGCCAGAGGGGTTACATAGGTACCAAGAGAATAGAGAGTGACTTTGACTGACTTGCTCTAGGTCTCAGAGCTCTTTGGCAGTGGAGTTGAGAGATTATAACAATCTACCGCTCCTGACCTGTATACACCAATACCTCTCTTAGAGAAGCAGCAGGGTTTAGTGGATAGAGCACAGCCCTTGGAGTCAGAAGGTCGTGGGTTCTAATCCCAGCTCTACCACTTGTCTGCTGTGTGATCTTGGGCAAGTCACTTCACTTCTCTGAGCCTTAGTTACCTCATCTGGAAAATGGGGACTGAGATTGTGAGCCCCACAGGGGACAGGGACTGTGTCCAACCCCATTTGCTTGTATCCATCCCAGGGTTTAGAATGGCATCTGGCACATAGTAAGCGCTTAACAAATACCATCATTATTATTAAAGACAGCAAATGCTGTCATCACCATTCTGAGGGAAGGCAGATGACCAGAGGCAAAACGTATTGGGTGTTTCTATCTCCACCACAGTCCTAGGATCCCTTTACACTTTTCACACTGGGAAGACTAGCGTTTGCTCCCTGCCCGCAAAGATTCAACCATCCATCCAGTTCCTATGGCCTCCTCGTTTACCATTCAATAACAGAGCAGGTTTCACTCCCAAGGTTGGGTGAGACTCACCTGCATGCCACAAACTCGGACCCCAATAACTGCAGAAGTGCTCTGCTGGCACTTCCGTATCTGATTTGCTTTTTTTTCCTCAGAGGCATCATCTCCGTGTTGCCGGGTCCCCATCTTTAGGTCCAGGACACAGGGCACCTCATATCGAGAGGTTAAATTTTCCAGTAAGATAAATTCTGGATGGTTAAAGAAAAGCCTCACACCGAAAATACCATTAAAAAAAAAAAAGTGCACATCAACAAACACCTCCAATCTGAACAGTGCCCAGTGAGTGCTAATACCAGTTGTTTATAGCTTAGTAATCTACTTTCAGATCAGAGGATTTCAATTTCTTATAGATGATATTTCCTTTCCATTAAAAAGTCTGTAAGAAAAACGAAAGTGGTGAGGGAAGGAAAAAAGGGCTGAGGATTGGAGGGTGGGGCAGGGGGAGAACGGGTAAAAATTATCCCCGGCAAGGCTCAATTCCATAAGACTTGATCCTCAAAAGGCCTCAAAGTTACTCATACCAGCTGAAGGTATGGTATACCTAATGAGCAATGAATACCTCCTTTTCTTGGGCCCTTCTCTTGGACTTACAACAGACTGTACCAGCCTCCTCTTTGATAAATAATAAATCCCGGAATTAAGAGAATTCTGAATCGGCACACCTGATGTTTGGTGAACAAGATTTAACGTTTCACACAACTAGAAGTGGAGCATCAGGCTTCTTGAGTCCCTGGAGAAGCCAAACTGGTCAGAGAGTGTGCCAATTCCAGGTTACAAGAACAGACCAAAATTTGGGACACTAAGCTATATCACATACTTTCCAAACCACACTGGGCTGCTTAAATCTAACATGCAAGTCACTGAGAGGAATCTGACACAAAGGGAATTCATCTCCCAAAGCTGGGTAATAACTAGAAGAATTTCAAGATCAAAAGCAGATTCTGACTTGCGAGCTTCCTGCCCCCTTGAATTTAGAAGTTTCACAACCAAAGTTGTCCCTCAAAGTTGGCTCTACAGGAGCACTGTAATAATTTCTTATACGTGCTGCAGATTTAAAAGAAAAAAAAGGTAACTCTTGTCCCTCGATAAGTATTGAAATCTCTCCATGAGCATTTGGCTACTTATACGTACTAGTAAGTCAGAAGACAGGCTTGCTCTAAAAAGCAGCACTTTCTTAGGCAGTGCATTTTTATTTCCTAAGAAAAATAACTGTCATTTGAGGAATTTGGAAACATTTAAGCATTCCAACACAAAGGGAACATGTACGGAACATGTGCACATTATTCAAACAGTAGTCAATCATCTCAGAGGTGGGTAGGTTGAACACCTCTTCAAATTGAATCTTGACAATGGGTACAAAAAGGCTTATAGATGGTGGCGTGACACAGCATAAACGTTAACAGTAGGTTTTACTTCGAGTTTTGTAAGTGCTTGTATTCAGTGTTTGCACAATCACCGTACGCGTACATTTTACCTTCTTAAAAGGCTATTTCTACTAAAGGACTTTGAGTGTCCCAAATCAGAGTTTCCACATAAATGAAAACTCCACATTTTATAAATGATCATACTAAAGGACAATGACTATTTCTATAGCCCTCACAATATTTCTGTTAAAAAAAGGAGCTTGATGGGACAGGAAATATTTTACAACTAAACAAACCCAAATTCCACCTTCATTGGGAGATTAAGCATCTCAAATACTTAAGTGAGATTTAGAAGCAAACACCTCTAATTCTTTAAATGCTCTGGTTTATTTTTTTTGAGGAAGAGGTAGTGGGGGCTAGAAGTTAGAACTTCCAGAACACCACCAAAAAGAGCCAGCTCACTTATGTGTCAAGACTGTCGACAGCAGCACGCAGACATGAGAGTTAAAAATAAATACCGCCCCCCCCCCCCCCCCCCCAGTTAGACTTCTTCCATCATTTACAAGTCATCGCAATCGATACATTCTCCCTGGTAACAACCCAAATACCTCCCCTTTACGTGCCGTTATCATCAAACTCGCTGTCTCTGATATTTTGATTTCAATTTTTTCTAAGCCCTTAGAGGAAACTAAGATCACAGGACAGAGCTGGGTGTAATGGCCACCCAGAAAGTCCTTTACTTTCTCAATTTGGAATCAATACTGTCTCCCATTTTACTTAACCATCACCTGCAACTTTCCCATGGAGGGATGCCGGGTGCTCCCACCCTCATGGTTGACAGGGAACACCACCCTCCCGGACTTACCTTAGCACTCCTGAGCTGGCCTGCATCTCCTGCAAGCAGCAACACTTCTGCTCCTTGACCCCTGGGGTCCCAGGAGCATTCCCTGCCCAAAGCAAAAATCCAGCTGCCAGGAGGAAAAACCCCAACTTAGAGGGACCGCTGATCATTTTCTTCCTACACTCTCCTAAGAGGCACAGAATGCTGGGTTGATGGAATCCTCGGCCTGTTAAGTTGAAATGGGAGATGAAACCCCTAGCATCTTCCCATTATCAGCCGGGATGCTACCAACATCAGGGGTGTGAAGGGAGCAAAAAAGACATTGCACTCTTTCATGGGCTTTTGTATGTGTATTTTTCTGACCCATGTTCTAGGCAGCACCCAATATGCGTGCCCAAAATGTTCAATGATCATGAGATGTTGGCCTGAAGTTAGATAACTATGCACACAGATGATATTATAAATTACTGGTCCTTTTAATAGCTCATCAAGAAGATAAGAAGCAGCGTGGTTTAGTAGCTAGAGAACGGGCCTGGGTGTTGGAAGGACCTGGGTTCTAATGCCAGCTCTGCCACATGTCTGCTGTGTGACCTTGGGCAGGTCACTTATCTTCTCTGGGCCTCAGTCTCCTCATCTGTAAAATGGGAATTAAGAGTGTGAGCCCCGTGTGGGACAGGGACTGTGTCCAACCTGATTAACTTGTATCAACCTCAGCACTTAGAACAGTTCTTGGTACTGCACAGAAGCAGTGTGGCTCAGTGGAAAGAGCACGGGCTTTGGAGTCAGAGGTCATGGGTTTGAATCCCGGCTTGGCCACTTGTCAGCTGTGTGACTTTGGGCAAGTCACTTAACTTCTCGGTGCCTCAGTTACCTCATCTGTAAAATGGGGATTAAGACTGTGAGCCCCACGTGGGACAACCTGATTCCCCCGTGTCTACCCCAGCGTTTAGAACAGTGCTCGGCACATAGTAAGCACTTAACAAATACCAACATTATTGGTACATAGTAAGTGCTTCACAAGTACCATTATTATTATTATTATTGTTAACACCCTCAGCTTTGCTTTGGGAGAAATGCATTCCTGGCCTAATTGAATTTCAAGCCACAACTATAAGCAGTGCATTTACATTTATATACAAGTCCCTAGACATCAAAACAATGCTAGACCAGTTAAAACGTAGCACTCGTTCAATGCCATTTATCAAGAGGGACAAAGCCAAAGGAGACGGACTTCCCAGGGACCACATAACCAGATGCACAAAGATTGCTCTTAGCAAAGGATACTATATTGGTTTCGATGCTTTGCATTTTCCTTCATTCGCTGTAACTGCTGCTGGTGACACTGCATACTCCAAGGATTGTGATGTTTAAACTGTGAACTTATAGTCCCCTTTTTTTCTACGCTGTAGTATAAAACTTCAGATTTCTTTAGCCACTCAAATTCTTCTAATTTATGACTGTAAAAGAGATAATGATCTGATATTAAAGTATTATGCTGGAATCGGGATGTCAAGCACGCATGCACTGCTTTCTAAAACAATCGGTAACTGAAGGACAAGAACAACTTCCCCCCTTCTAGACTGTAAGCCCGATGTGGGCAGGGACTGTCTCTCTTTATTGCTGAATTGTACGTTCCAAGTGCTTAGTTCAGTGCTCTGCACACAGTAAGCGCTCAATAAATACACCTTAATGAACGAACTTCTGCTACTGAGTGCAGGCAGGCAGGTTCAGAGAACTCCAGTGGGAGACACAAGCATGAACAAGCATTTGGCTCCTAAGACTTTGTTCTGACCTTTCCAACTGAACCCTGCTAACAACTTCTGACCTCAGCCCACTCGCGGCTTCTAAGTTGGCTTACTCATTCACATTTCACTATGCTTTTACCCATCAGCCAATATAATGTATTGTGTTTGGGACCAGGCAAGTCCCATTGTGAAATTTCAGCCTTAATCAAATTAACTCATTTAGCCCGATTAAATACTTTGATTGATGAGCACAAATGTTCACAGACTATTAAGCAATGACAGGAAAAGGTTTCTACCCTAAAACGTAGGGTAGTCTTTTACCATTACAAATGTATCCGGTTTCCCATTGAGCCACATACACACGGGACTGTCCCCAATTGGGGGCACAAGATCCTGGTTTGAGGAAACATGAAACCACGTTTGGGATTTGAGGAATCCCCATACTCAGTTATGCCCCTGCTAATGGTGGCAAGATTCTTAGATCGGATGATTCTGTTTCCATCAGCTGCTGAGACAAGGATAGCTGACACAAAAGGGACTGTGTCTGTTACACTGTATTCTCCCAAGCATTTAGTACAGTGCTCTGCACACGGTAAGCATTCAATAAATACAACTGATCGACTGACAATTTGACTTGCACACTCATACTGGGGCACGATGTGGGTGATCCAAAACAGATCAAAATCAAGTCACCCTTTTACCATTCTCGGGGGCTAAACTTCCAGAAGGGATGAGAGAGCATATATTGAAAATCCAAGACTGAAATTAAACTGGGTTTGTAGACTTCAAGGCTGAATTCAAGGCACTGGATTATTTAAAATTATTATTACTCTATGAAAATGCAGTTTTTCTTTCAATTTGCATACCCACCTTTTCATTTTCTCCTCTTTTCTGTGTTGTCGGACCCACTCCTTGGTGATCTTTTCATTTTCTAATAAGAGAGTCTTTTTGTTAGTCCACCTCAATAGCTTATTTTTGGGTTCGCAGTCTGAATTATCTATACTGTCCAATTTACCATGGTCCCCTTTTAATGGATATGCTATTAAACACAAATTTCCAACTTCATCCTCTTCAAAGCTTACTGATACCACACCTACAAGGGGGAGGAGGAGGAGAAAAGAATTTAGGAGTGTCCAGAAAGTACATTTTATACAACACAATTTTAACAACTTTTGTTTTTGGTTTTTTCTCTTACCCTGGTCCTTAGTTTCTATCTTGCCAGAGGCTCAAAACTCATCTGCCAACCTAACAAATATTAAAACATCTAGACAAGATGACACCTTGGAGAAGATCATTTAATCAATGAAGCAAAACAATGCTGCAGCAGGAGTCTTCTCTCGCTGATCAACTGAGTCATACAGGAATCAAATAATAACAGGAGACGTTTTCCATTATTGAAAATGTTTATTAATTTAAAAGTGATTGGTCTGACTCAAGGAGAGATGTAAAAACATCAGCTATTTACATCTTTCTGTGGAAAATATAATATCCTGCACAAATACCAAAGGCTTTAGGTTTTGCACTAGAGCAAAGCCCAAAGCATTTACCTGGACACAAGTTTGGCAGAAGGTTAAATAGCTTCCAAGGGAAAGGAAAGACTTGCAAGCAGAGCAAAACAAAGAAAAGAAGAAAAAAACCCCCAAAAAAACAAAAAAAAAACCAAAAACAAATCACACAATACAACAGATACTACTTCAAAGGCTTCCGCTCAGTATCACCACGTTTAATTTCACAGGCCTTTTTCTTTTTTGAGAAATTTACTTTATTGATGTTGCAGTCTCACGAAATAAAAACAAAATGCAATACAAAGCAAATCGGATTGAGGTACACAGAAACATGGTGAACCTTGAAAGCATTTTTTTTTTCCTCCTCTGAGTCTCTAGAGCACTGCATTGTTTTTTTAAGAGTCTTTGAGGAAAGTGCTGACAGGGTTGCCCCCAGTGCCAGATGAGAAAGTTTCAGCGGTTATCGAAGAGCGTTGCAGTTACAACTGGCTGAATGCTTTTTCTCACAGTCCTCTCTCTTTGCCCCAAATCAATCAACCAATCTGCTCAGTTCTTGCCTCTCTCATCACTCGAGTTCTCGGCGAGAGACTGGCACTTCTGAGGTGGGCTGGCGGCTCTGGGGCCTACAGTAGCTGGGGTAGGGAGGTCAGAAGCTCTGACTGACAGTCCTGCTGCCACATAGGAAAGGACTACAGGAAAAAGGGGGCAAGTGGGAGAGAGCCAGCTAGCAAATGGCCTTTGGCTTTATCCTGGAAAAAAACAACAGAGAAGGACCAACAGAGAGGCCCGCCCCCCTCCCCCCTAGTCCCTCCCCTGTTCCCAAAAAAGACTCCACACAAACACACGCACGCACAAGCACGCACACACACACACACACACACACAAGCACATTGAAGTACAGATGTCCATTACATTTTTTTGCTTGGGAAAGCAACAAATTCGACAGTTCTAGGGAAATTTAAGGTGCTCCAATATCTTCCACACAAAGACAACACACAAATTTAAAGTGTCTCATAGTGACTTCTTTTTCTCAATCTACAAGTAATGTGAAAAAAAGAAAAAGACTGGTGACTCTGAAGTCCAAAAATGAACTGTTTTAGTATTGACTTTACAAAACAAATTCTCAAGAACAAAATTTAATAAGTGGCTCTCCTCCAGTTAGCAATTTCTGGGATATTCCGTAACAGCAAAGGATTTCAGCTAACCAATGCCATGCTCAACAGAACTGGAATTTCCACTCCTACATTCCTTCTGACTCAGCCTCTTCAGGCTACTTGACCCTTGCCTACCTAATTTCCTCGATTTTTTTTTCTTAAGGGCAAAAACTGGCTGCAAATATTTTAAAAAGATAAAAAATTTTTAAAATTTTCCGTTATCCCAGGACTTCATTAGTGGCTAAGAGAGTGTTAAAGAGGACACGGACACAAAACACAGCTCAACTTGGACCAAAAAATAAATCTACAAACAAAAATTTTAAAATAATTACTGAGCAATCTTACCCAATGCTTGAAAACAGAGTGTTTGTGTGGGAAGAGGGAAGGAGGGAAAATATAGAGAATGAAATGTGAAGTGTCAGTCAAAGCATTACGATGAACATTTACAAGCAAACAAACACTTACCTGATCTCGCCTAAGGAAGATATGACTATCACCAGCAGAACTGCTCTATTCTAATGCTGTTAGCCAGCCCAGACACCCACTGGCAAGACATCTCCACCCTTGCATCACCACAGCCTGGCTCGAACAACATCAAAATACACGAAGAGAAAAAAAAACCCTAAAATCTCTTCAAGTTTGAAGAGGCTTTAAGGAAGGCGTGATCCTAGAATGTACAAAAGAGAAAAATCCAACACTTTACAACAGACTGCTATCTTACCTTTATACTGGGGAGTAAATTTACGCATTTCTCCTGGGAGAGTCTCATAGAACTGGTGTTCCCTCTGGATGAGGGGCTTACAGATGGTTTTGTCATTAAACCGGAGGACACAGGAGTGACCCCCAACCTGATGGACAAAAGGTTCGAGCAGGACCCCATTTGCATAATGCTCCACTTCCATGGCTCCAAATGCTGGGCTCATCCTTGTAGCACATTAGATGGAGCAATGTGGCAGTTGCTGAGGGTAGCTCAAAAGAAGAGATTTCCAAAAGTCTGTCCCTTAAAAGCTTCCTTTTCCAGCTCAGAAACTCTGTTGGAAACAAACACAGTAAAATCCTCGGCCGTAAGTTACTTCATACAGAAAGAGTTCTAGTCCAAGCTAAGTCATTCGGGAAGAGAAAGCTATTCCATAAACTGCTCCACCCTCCTCTCCTGGGAAGCAGAAACTGAAATGATCCTTTAGAGCCCCGAGCAGCTAGACAAATAAGAATGAGATCATCCAGAGAAGACAAACAATACGGCAGCCTCCTCCCACTTCAGGGCCAGCCAATGGGAAGCAGAACTCAGCTGCTGGAAAGGACCATTCCAGAGGCAGAGGAGGAGAAACAAGGAAAAAAAAAAGGGCCAAGAGGAATAGGCTGAAACAAACAAGCACGGGCTGCACGCAGCCCCTTCCTTGCTGTTCTTTGCCAACCCTCACAGAATTAGCAAGAGAGGATCGTAGCTGGCACTTTCAGCCCAGTTATTTTCATTTTAGAGATTGGAGTCAAAACAGTTTAGATCCACGAAGATCAATGGGAATTAAGATGGACGTCTTCTTTTACAACTGACAGTTACTTACAATTAGCTTTCAAAAATAGAGCGGGCTAAAAAAATACAGATTATATAGTGAAGCCCCCACCCCTTAATAAACAAGGAAAATTGGGGTTATTTTCCCATTTTGCCAAGAGATCCTTCCAAAGCCATTTAAAAACTGAAAATCCATAATATTCTTATACAATTTAAATCTTGGTTGAAAACACCGGCTGAGTGCATTTGAACTGTTTGCCATACTGATCATTGTTTTTTGTTTCGACTTCTTTATAGAGTCCTGTAACCAAGTATTTTTTCTGTGATTGTCACTCAGCGGGTCTACACACATCGCCTTTTCACCGAACTAGAGGCTGAACTTAAATCTAAATAACCTCATTAGCAATGCAACAGTAGACCCAGCTGTAATGATTAACTCATTAAAAAAAAACCCACTTCGCTGCTGCCCCTTAAAGAATTCTATTCCAACAATAGTGTACTTGATTAAAAGGGAAAGACACAAAGTGTTCTAGGTCACTGGTTATTTTTATCCATTCAATCCTGATGGGCAAAACCCTTAATACCAAAGTCCTTCAACTTAGGGTGCTGACCACAGCTCTGATGAGCAGTGAACTATATGTTGTGAGAGTCCACTTCATACATCCAGATATTAAGCTACATACTATCTTAATTCAGATAAAATCCAATCAAATTCTGGTAACGGGAAAATATTCACCTGCATACTTAACACATCTGAGCACTGACAAGGGGAGAGGTCTATAACATCTAGAAATATGAATTTTCAAAGTGTCCTGCTGCAAGAAAGGTCAAGCCCATTCCCACTAATATTGAGTGCTGCTTCGATCCAGGTTAGATTCCAGTCAACTTTTATTCACCATTTATATACCTCTGTGGGATAGGTCAGTGATTTCTTTTTCCAATTTAACAAATGGAGGCAGCAAAGTTGTGGAATCCCCCTCTGGAAACTGAATGTCCCTTCATTTTCTCCCTTCACATACCTGTCCCTCGAACTTCTGGTCCACGGAAATTTCCATCAACAAAACTAAAGTCACAGAACATCTGTAGCCAGGCCAATAAAAATCAAGTTTCCTGAGAAGAGCTCAAGGAGTAAACTTATTAAAAATGGGCATTTTCTGTAATTACTGGCATAGCCTATGAAATCAGCTCCTGGAAAATGAATTGAACCAGTACATTTCAGCAGTACTACTGATGGTCTCTTTTACAGTACAACAAATTTTATAATACACCTGCTGCTTAATCAGCCGATATTGGTTCCATGCAAAGGACCACAGTGAGTGCTTGGGAAAGTAAAACAAAAGGGGTAAGACAATACCTGTCCTCAAGAAGCCTATGACAGAATGGCAGAAACAGCCACTGCATTATTTATTTAGGAGGTAAGAGAATGGAAATATAGCTACTTGAATAAATATTTTCACAGTAGAGCATAGCATGTAAGCTCCTTGTAGGCAGGGAGCAAAGCACTGCCTGACTGTACTTTCCAAGCATGATATCAAGTGGGAGCTCAATTCAGGCTACTGCTAGAGTGTGTAAATAGAAGTATATTGCTGATCCCTTGCTCAGGTTCTCCCTCAGGCCTGGAACTCCCTTTCCCTCCCAACACTTGCCCCATCTTCAAAGTCCTACGATAACCATATCTCCTCCAAGAGGCCTGCCCTAACTAAACCTTCACTTCCCCTGTTTAACCTCTCAGTGGCATCGCCTATGCACTTGACTCTGTACTTGGATCACCCCACCTCTAGCTCCATAGCACTTAAGTGCTTATCCTTTTATATTCTGCCATTTTGCCAATCTGTATTTCAATGCCTCTCTCCCCCTATAGTAATAATAATTGTGATATTTGTTAAGCACTTACTATGTGCCAGGCACTCTACTAAGCACTGGGGCAGATATAAGATAATTGGGTTGGACACAGTCCCTGTCCCATATGGAGCTCACAGTCTTAATCCCCATTTTACAGATGAGGAAACTGAGGCAAAGAGAAATGAAGTGACTTGCCCAAGGTCACAAAGCAGACAAGTGGTGGAGCTGGGATTAGACTGTAAACTCCTTGTGGTCAGGGATCTTGTTTATAGTTCTCAGGTGCTTAATATAGTGTTCTACACACAATAAGCACTCAATAAATATCATTGACTGAGGTGGGATTTAGCAAGAAGGAGGTCACCGATGACCTCGGAGAGAGAAGTTTCCATGGAGTGGAGAGGGTGGAAGCCAAATTGAAGGGGGGCAAAAAGAGAATTGGCAAAGGAGTGCAAAGATTAGGGGACCCAGATGAAACTTGGGGGTGCCTTCAGTTAGGGGTTGAGAGGTGGAAGAAAAGCCAGCAAATGGGAATAAGATGGCTTAATACTGAGAAGTTTACATTTACTATTGCAATTCGAACAAATAAGAAAATGTTCAGTACATATTGGCAGATAAGATTCCAAAAAGCATATCACGAAAGGAGCAGCAAGGCTTAGTGGATAGAGCATGGGCCTGGGAGTCAGAGGACCTGGGTTCTAATCCTGGCTCTGCCAACATTATCTGTTGGGTGACCTTGGGCAAGTCACTTGACTTCTCTGTGCCTCAGTTCCTTCAATTGCAAAATGCAGATTCAACACCTGTTCATCCTACTTAGATTGTGAACCTTGTGTGGGACAGGGACTGTCTGACTTAATTATCTTGTATCTACCCCAGTGCTTAGAACAGTGCTTGACAAATAGTAAGTGCTTAACAGATACCACAATTATTATTGCTATTATTAGTAGTAGTAATAATAATTATTTAAAAACCATTTTCATTTAAGGTACACTCATAAGTAATCACATCTACCTTCGGATGGACTTGATATGATAAACTTGAATCTGGTCCATTTCACCCCATTTCTTGGTATTTAGTAGGCACCTGATAAATACCATCATTATTAAACTATTCATTCACTATTGTGAGCTGGATGAAGATAAAACTTTTAAGAGATATCAGTTTGGTATTTTAATGAGTACTTGTAAAGTGGTGTTAACAGGGATGTAATGTAGGGTGCAGTTTTGGGAAAGGATTCCTTGAGGGATCTGCTCAAGTGTCCTAAAGACACCACAGAAAGCTCTGATCTCTAACATGTATGTACATTTGGAAACTTTGGGAGTTTTATTTTAACCTTGTGCTGCCCAACTTTTAATGACAAGATCTCCTCACGAAGCAAAAAGATATCTGACAGAGGGAAGTTTGTTGAAGAAAGGGAACAAACTCTAAACTACTTTAGGTCAAGCAGTTTTCCCATATCCCCAGTGAGCTCATTAGCTGATGTTTGACTTGGCAGCTTGTTTGCCTCCCTCGAATGTACACGCAGCAATCTGTAGGGTATTTGTTCCCTATGCATTTAGGTTACACTAGAGTCATCTGGGTTTGGAATGATCACGTACAATGACTCAGTAGGAAAAATAATGCTAATTTGACAAAATGGGCCTGAAGAATGGACTGCATTTGTAGACTGGGAATTTAATTAATCTGTATTATTTACTTTGACTCTGCTGCCAATTCCCCTTCCCCCTTATTCTTAGATTGTGAGCCCCCTGAGGACCAGGGGACTGTGTCTCACATCTTGTATCTGCCCCTGCTCCAAGCACTTAGTACAGTGCTCTGCCCAGAGCAGGTGCTCATTAGATACCATTAAATGACTTCGTACAAGTGCTGGATTATTAGGCAGGCAATGGTGATAATCTCTAAAAACATAAATCAATCGAGTGGGAATTCCAGAGACCTAGTTGCTTCAATAATCAAGACTGCTTAGGTTAAAAACTACTGTTGGTTATTGCAGCAAAGGTAAATCCAAATGATCAAGTATGATCAGCTTCACCCCCGAAACATGGACTCCTTAGTTTCTCTGTTCCTATCTCTGCCTCAGTCTCCATGACTAATAGGACCCTACCTTGTCAGAACAACAAAAACAGCCATACTAGGGCAGACCAATGGTCCATTCAGCCCAATGAATCCGCAGAATGCCATCCACACAACTTTCTGGGGAAAATGACTCCCTAAGTTTTAGCTGCTCCTGGACTAGAAAGGCATTCCTTCCATTTTGAAACCACCTCTTCCAACTGCACTGGATGTTCCCACTTCCTGATACCACTGTACTTAGTCAACATCCTTATTATGTTCTAAATACCAATTAAGGCTCTTTATCAACCTTCATTCCTTCCTAACCTTTTCCATCAGTCCTCTTACTGAAGCCTCTCCCATTCCCCGCATTAACTGTGGTTGCCTTTCTCAGATGGATATGTCCTTCCCCCAAACTGCACAATACATTACATCACTGTTAACACTTTAAAAGTACTCATTAAAATATCAAACTGATATCTCTTAACTGTTTTATTTTCATCCAGTTCACAATAGTGAATGAACAGTTTAATAATGATGGTATTTATAAAGTGTTTACTATATACCAGGAAATGGGGTAAAATGGACCAGATTCAAGTTTATTGCATCGGGCACAGTCCCTGTCCCAAGCAGGACTCAGGGTTTAAGAAGCTGGGTGAGCAAGGATCTCATCCCCGCAGAAACGGGATTAGAACAGGGGTCTCAGGGGGCTCCTATTCCATGCTCCTTCCACACTGCCTCCCATCCTTCCTACACAAAGATGATGACAATATGGTGAAGTTTCCCAGTGGGCACAAAGCTGGCTGAAAAGGCCAATATGGGTCCAATGGGTCAGACCCCACCACAGACAGTCGCACCACCTTCAACAGCTTCTTATAACCGACAGATTTTTGTTCATGTCCTACTCTATAAAAACAGGTGTCTTTATACCCACACACCCAGACCCCTCCCCGCCTCCTTTTCACTGGGTGCAAATTCTAATCTTTTCAATGCAGATTAGAGAGCACAAGAATGTTGTCCTTTTGCAAACAGATGCCATTGCCTCAGGTAGAAATTACATATTCCTTTCAAAGAGGGGGTGGAAGAAGGAAGATACATGCATGGAAAGGGCCCACAGGCAGGAGAAGGGTCTGGTAGAGGTCATAAAGAAGGAATAGAGACCAGTAGTCCCTCATATTTAATGAACAGGTAAGAATGTTCTCCTTCTGAGTTTTGAAAATCTTGATGAATGATCTCCAGGTAGCCACCGAACTGATGCTTATCGACTGTTGAACTTCTCAGATACAATGTAGACTGGAACTCGTGGTTATATTGGCTAATCAACAGAGCTAAGCCTGGACTTCTATTACATGCTTCAAAGGAAGTATTTGCTTATGAATTCAACTCATAAGATACCTTAAGAAAGTTCCTATAATTTGCTTAGCAGGCAGACTTGGCAAATCAATTATTTTTTTTTTTTTATCACAAACATTGATCATTCCCTTAAGCACACTCTCCACCCACATTGCTTCAACTTTGGCTTTAAAATGTTAAACTAATTCCTTCTGGCAAGAAGGATTTTTAGTTATCAGTTACAATGAAGCTCCCAATCTCCCACTGCAAAAAGGTAGCTACATAAGCTGCCTTATTCTTTTTTAATGGTATTTGTTAAGCATCTATGTGCCAAGCACTGTTCTAAGAGCTGGGATAGATACAAGTTTATCAGGTTGGACACAGTCCCTGTCTCATATGGGGCCCACAGTCTAATAATAACATTAATAATAATAATGGTATCTATTAAGGGCTTACTATGTGCCAGGCACTGCACTAAGCAATTGGGTGGATACAAGCAAGTCAAGTTGGACACAGTCCCTGCCCCATGTAGGGCTCACAGTCTTAACCCCCATTTTACAGATGAGCTAACTGAGGCAAAGAGAAGTGAAGTGACTTCGCCAAGGTCACACAGCATACAAGTGGCAGAGCCAGGATTAGAACCCATGACCGCCTGACTCCCAGGCCCATGCTCTATCCACTACACCATGCTGCTTCTCTACTACTACTAACTACTCTTATTACCACCTAAATTGAAATTTGAATCTAATCCCCCCTTCCCTTCCAGGCTTCATTTCAGAACAAGCAGCAGTGAGTTGCAATCCATCATAGCATGACACATGGCTGTCTAAATTGGGGGAAAGAGGATTTAATCCCTATTTTACAGATGAAGTAATTGAAGCACAGAGAAGTTCAGGGGCTTGCCCAAGGACATGCAGCAAGCAATCGGCAGGGCTGGAATTAGAATCCAGATCCTCTGACTCTCAGGCCCGTGCTCCTGCCACTAGGTCACAGGGCTTCTGAGGACACCCCAAAATCTGATTAAAGAAAATAGATGAACCTTGGACAAAATGTGCACCTGCGGCCACTGCCATCACAGCAAGTGGCATTGTAACAAAATTCTACCTAATCTCCACTACTGACCGTTAACCAACTTTAGTTTTCATTTAGAACATCTCTGTGAGAAGGGGTTCCTCTATCTACAGGTGAGATTAAGTGGTTTTACTGAGGTCCCAAAGCACATTAGGATCAAAGCTAGGATTAGAATGTGTGTGGTTTTGATCCCCATGTACTTTAGATAGGCTGGAATCTGCCTGAAACTGCTATGGCCAATCCAGGCAGGAGCGGACTGCAAACTCCTTCAGCCCAACTCTTCACCCCAGGCTTGGCTCAGTACCAGACCAGTGCCCATCTGGTTGAGTGAATTCAGGGTTGTCAGATAGGGCCCCCACATATCTTCAGAACGATTTTCAGTCTCATTATAAGCAAAAAGGTTATTCCTCAGATTTTAACAAAACCCACATGCAAACAATTAACAATTCACTTATTATTATGGTATTTGCTAAGTGCTTACTGTGTGTCAAGCACCGTTCTAAGTGCTGGGTAAGATACAAGTTAGTCTGCCCCTGTCCCATATGGGGCTCATAGTCTAAGTAGAAGGGAGGAGAGTATGTTCAGTGTGGGCAGGGAACCTATCAGCTCTGCTATATTGTATTTTCCCAAGCGCTTAGTACAGTGCTCTGCACACACTAAGTACTCAATAAATGTGATTGACAGGCACTGAATCCCCATTTTACAGATGAAGAAACCGAGACCAGAGAAGCAGGATGGCCTAGTGTTAAGAGCATAGGCCTGGGAGTCAACAGACCAGGTTTCTAATCCCGGTTCTGCCATCTGTCTGCTGCGTGACCTTGGGCAAGTCACAACTTCTCTGTGCCTGAGTTACCTCATCTGTAAATTGGGGATTAAGACTGTGAGCCCCATGTAGGACATGGACTGTGCTCAAACTGATTATGTTGTACCTATCCCAGCATTTCTACCTCTCAGGATCGCACCTGGAGAGTTTCTAGTACTCTACCAGTCTCGGCTACGGGAGGGAGAGTCAAGCAGAGGTGCACCTATTCCATTCCTAGCTTGGCCAGTGGCTAGTGGTGGAAGGTAACTGCTACCAGTCAAAACTCACCTGTGCTGGGCAGCAGTGGCATGGGAGAGAGTCGAGGGTGGGAGACTCGAGTTTACTGCGCAGAAGGAGGCAATTGTAAACCACTTCCATTTTTTATTAAGAAAACTCTATGGCTACACCACCACAATGACTGCAGATGGGGCATTCTGGGAGAGATGTGTCCATGGTATCGCTATGGGTCAGAGATGACTCGAGAGCATACGACAAGACCCCAGCATTTAGTACAGTGCCTGGCACATAGTAAGTGCTTAACAAAAACCATTAAGGGGAAAAAAAAAGAAATAACTTGACCAAAGTCACTCAGCAGGCACCTGGCATAGTTGGGATTCAAACCCAGGTCCTGTGAATCCCATGCCCATGCTCTTTCCACTAGACCACGATGCCTCTCAGTTAAAAGAGATTTTATAGCTGTATGTTTCGAAGCAGCATAGTTTAGTGGGAAGAGCCGAGAGGAATCAGGGGATTTGGGTTCTGAATCCGGGCTACACCACTTACCTGCTGTGTGACTTTGGGGAAACGGCTTCACTGCCCTGTGCCTCAGCATCCTCATTTGTAAAATGGAGATTCAATACCCATTCTCCCTCATCAGACTGTGAGCCCCATGTGGGACAGGGGACTGTGTCCAACCTGGGAGGAAGCCTGCATATACCCCAGATGCTTAGTACAGTGCTGGGCATAAGAGTATGGGTTTAATACCACAAGTACAAGATATTAACACTTCTTTATTCACAGGCATAATATGGACAGATGACCTTTCAAAAGGCCATGACCAAAATCAAGTCCGTTTTGAACAGGAGGAGGAGTTTTATAATAACAACACTGGTACCAGTCGGGCTCAGTTCCTGTCCATCTCCATGCTTAATTTTCCTATTATAGTTGTAGTAGTTATTGGGAAATATCCATGTCCAATATTTCCATGTGCAGTTAAATTGCCTTCTAAAAAGTTTTGATAGCCTGAATACCTTAAGGTAACATTGTCCCTTTCCTATGAACAAGAAAAAGCATAGATTCAGGCAAAGTACAATTTCAGCCCTCAAAACCCATTTTAGTGTTTCACTAAAACGTACCAGCCCTGAAAAAGTTAGAACAAAATCATGCAGGGTGTGGACAGTTTTTACAGCCTTACAGTATTTAATGCAATGCAGTAACAGGTAGCAGAACATTCTGCTAGTGGCAGACATAACAAAACGAAAATTTGTACCCAAAGTTGACAGTCATGTTCATATTTTCAAATCACATATTCCCACCCCATTAATAAGTCAATTGTTACTACAATGTAATTTTACCATAACACGAGGTTCATCAAAAATGCAGCTACCATGTTACAGCAAGAAATGACTCTACTGGGATATTATGAGGATGGTTCATAAAGAGTGCTAAAATTATGGGAAAAGAGGGTTATTAATTCAAGTTACATTAATGCAAATGTAATGATACATTTCCCACCCTAGAGAACTACTTGGCTCTCTCTCTAGAATCTCATCAAAACTGGGCAAAGCACAATAAGACAGTCAAGAACAGCCTCACAGATTCAACAGCTAAAGTAAATAATGCCACACAGCAGAGGATTCAATCTGCGGTCATTTGATTTCCCTGTTATCATTTCAGCTTTTCAGAAAATGACAGTCAGGGGTCAAATATACTCATCTACTGGGAGTGAAAATTTGTGACAGACAAGAAAGTAATCCTTTGTGCTGTAGGAGGCAGAGAGGTACAAAGATAAAACATCAAATAACTAAAACCAACAAAGCTTTCAGCCAAAGACAACACACACAAACAGAGGCTGAGAATAGCTGACCAATGGTATTTTTGTTTAAGAGATGAATTAAGCCAACAATTGTTGAGCCCTGATTATAGTTAAAATATGGCTCTGCTCCAAAGCCCAGCCCTGCTACCCTTTTTCCGTTTTCCCTCAGCTCCATTTCGGGTTCAGAAAAACAGTCAGGCTAGAAGCAGAGAGGGCTGTAATAAGTAATTTCTTATTCCCTATATGGCTATTTTATGTCATAAAAACTCTCACACAACGATTAGTCATACATAAATAGGAGCCGGCTGGAAAAAAGAATCATTTGAAAGTAGAGCTCTAATTTCATGCTGCACTTTTCCTATCATCTTTAAGAAATTCTTCTGAAACCAGCCAGCAGTAGAAATAGTTCATGTGGAGGCTGCCAAATAAAACAGGGGAAAGTTTTAACAAGACTGGAAAGGCCCAAATGTAGGCTCCCTTCTCCCTGCAAGTGGCCAGATCAAAGTCAGGGAAGCCAGTTCAACCAGCTCTTTACTGGAATCTTCAAAAGATTCTGCTAAGGTGCAAAACTGACAAGGCACAAACCATATTCTTCCCAGTTAAAATTTATTTTAAGTTCCTCACCTTTCATAGCGTACATTCTAGGGAAAGCAGCCAGTAATAAATGTGCTGCAAACTAGGTACAAGCAGTCCTCGGACTTACGAACACTGCTTCCTGAAAACTGTGCCGTCTTTAAGTCAAAACATTAAGTCAAACTATTTCAAAGGAAACCGTACTATAAATGGGGGAGCCACAATCAGATACTTTACTTTCATCAAAATTACACAGAACTGTGTATTCAATTATAGCGGAGCAATATAGCTACATTGATGTATTTATACTGAAGCAGAGAGGTGCCATGACAGGGTACCTGGCTTTTACTTCACCAGAAAACAGACATGTTGACCTGCCTGGCAATCAGGAAACCAACCCCACCAGATCTCTACTGCTCCACCCTCTTTATAAACTTTCCCCTCAATTTCCTGGTGACTCACAATCAATCGACTGTATTTACTGAACACTTACTTTGGGTGGAGCACTGTACTAGACACTTGGGAGAGTACAATACAGATCTAGAAAGAATCTGTCTTCAAGAGGCTTAGAGTCTAATGGGGGAGACAGACATCAAAATAAATTACAGGTGGGGAAGCAACTGAGTATAAGGATATGCACCTAAGTGTTGTGGGGTGAGGAGGGGGGATTACCTAAATATTTAGGAGAGGCAATAGGAGGGGAATTGGTGGGTGGGGAGGATGAGAGCTTGGGCCGGGAAGTCTGGGAGGAGATGTAATTTCATTAGGGCTTTGAAGATGGGGAAAGAGCCGGTCTGTAGGATATGTGGAGAGAAAGAGAGTTTCAGTCAGGAGGGAGAGTGTGAGCAAGGGGTCAATGGAATGTGAAGCAAGAGCGAGGGACAGTGAGCAGGTCAGGGTTAGAGCAAAGTGTGAAGGTTGGGTTGTAAGTGAAAGAGGAGTAAAGGTAAATAAGGGGGAAGAGAGCTGATTACATGCCATGAACCCAACAGAGAGAAATTTCTGCTTGATGCAGAGATGGATGGACAACAACTGGAGGCACTTGAGGAGTGGGGAGATGTGTGCAGAACTTTTTTTTTTTTTTTTAGAAAAATGATCCTGACAGCAGAGTTAAGTTTGGACTGAAGAGGGGAGAGGTTGGAGATAGGGAGATCAGTGAGGAGGCTGATGCAGTAGTCCAGACAGGACATGACAAGTGCTTGAACCAGTGTTAACAGAGAGGAAAGAGTGAATTCTGGAGATGTTGCAGAGATAGAATCGACAAGATTTAGAGACTGACTGAATATGAATGTTGGAGGAGAGATGGATGAGTAAAGAAAAATGCCAAAGTTGTAGGTTTGTGAGTCAGGAAGGATGGTTGATAGTTCTGCAGTGATAGAAAAGTTGTGGGGGGGGGGAAGAGTTTGGGGAGGAAGAGGAGTGTAGTTTTGGACATGCTGGGTCTGAGGAGAACAGCAGGATATGCAGGACTGCAGAGAGGGGGAAGAAGTTGACTGCTATGCACCCTCTACGTGGTCTGTATTCCTGGAGCTAGTGCTGTAAATGGTATAGTGTTGTAAAGTCCAAACGTGCTTGAAACGACTTAAGTCCAGGACTGCCGGCATACATTTTTTATGTCATATAATTATTTAATGAGTACACCAAGTCTTTTTCCTCCCCAGTTCTGTTCCAAGTCAACAAGGTATCAAAGGATCTTTTGTAAGAAGGTAATCATTGTTCTTTTAGAAGTTCATCTTTCACCTGCCTGAAATTAAAGGCGTGTGCCAAGTATTTAATCCATTTTTTCGGGGGGGGGGGCACTTTCTTATGCCTAAGGTCAGCTGGGAGGAGACACACAATATCTAGGAACCACCAGAATAGAAATGCACTAGTCATTCAATTTTGTAACGCACTCCATGTCTATCAGGGAGGGGCTATGATGAACGGCACACATCATAAATATATTACCTGCCCCTGACCTCCAAAGGATTAGCTCCCTCAAGAGACTTAGGTCCAGTAGCTACATAGAAAACGCCCACCAAATCAGACTAAGAAATAACTGGATGAAGATTCCTCTTCTAAAGGCTCTAAAAGGAAATGAAGTGGGTCTGCTGTCTAGCATTCATTCAATCATATTTATGCATTCAATGGTATTTATTCAGTGCAGAGCACTGTACTAAACACTTGGGAGAGTACAACATAACAATAAAAGGCACATTCCCTGCCCGCAATGAGCTTAGCAGCTTGGAGGAGATCTCAGACAGGGGATGGGCCCACTTTCCCGGGCAGGGAGATGGGAGATCATCCAGACACCAGGGCAAAAACAGAGCTCATCCCATAATCTGATCTGGTGGTAACCCAAATTGGGAAAACAAGGAGAAGATGACTAGGGAATCCAGGGGTAATTAGACTAGATTTCCAAGAACATGATTAAGCATCCCAAACTGTAACCAGAGGGACTTGGAGACAGGTAGTTTCAGAACATTTGTGATGAGGCTCAGGCCTGAGTTTGTGAAGGTAAGTCAGAGGAGGAGGTTGGAAAGAATAGCTGTATTACTCTGCTGCCCAATCCAACAAGCAGAAAGTCTAAGTCTGAGAGTACAGTATCAGTGAAGCCAAGGTTAGATAATGTTTCCAGGAGAAGGGGGGGGGGGGGTAGACAGTGTCACAGGCAGCCAAGTGGTCAAGGAGGATTAGGATGGAGTAGAGGCTGTTGAAGTCACCATTGACTTAATAATAATAATAATAATGTTGGTATTTGTTAAGCGCTTACTATGTGCAGAGCACTGTTCTAAGAGCTGGGGTAGATACAGGGCAATCAGGTTGTCCCATGTGGGGCTCACATCTTAATCCCCATTTTACAGATGAGGGAACTGAGGCACAGAGAAGTGAAGTGACTTGCCCACAGTCACATAGCTGACAAGTGGCAGAGCTGGGATTCAAACTCATGACCTCTGACTCCCAAGCCCTGGCTCTTTTCCAAGAAGGCAGTTTCCATGGAGTGAAGAGGGCAGAAGCCAGATTCAAAAGGGTCTACAAAGGAGTTGAAGTGGGAGTAAACAACTTGCTCAAGGTGTTTGGACAGGAATGGTAGGAGAGAGATGGGGTGACAGATGGGGGAGTAGGGCCACAGAAGGGTTTTGTTTGTTTCTAGGATAGGAGATACATGGGCATGTTTGAAAGCAGAGAAGGAGCCACTGGAGAGTACGCAGTTAAAGACATCAGTGAGGAAGGGAAGAAGGATGGATGCCAATGATCTGCAGGTCATCACCAAAAAATAAAATACATTAGTCTTCCTAATTTGGGAAATGGGAGAATAAAACGTTATGTAACATTATTACCAAAGTTATAGAAATGCTGAGGGGGGAAAAATATTATTCATGAAGCTCCCCTCAAAAGAGGCTTCTGCAAGAAGTACCGTTTAGAAGTCTAACTATACAAAATAGAGCATTAAAACTGTACAACAGGACAGTGCTTTCTAGGTCTCTGGAGGAAATTACTAACTTTTTGCAGAATATTTCTGGACAATGTCTTAACTCTTTGTTTAGAGTAATAGGAGCTTAAAGTCCTACTCGACATCTAAAAATTGGTAATTATATTATGCAGTCCATAAATCCAGCTATGCAATTTTAACTTGGCACTAAAAGCTTACACCCTCTTCTTGACTATCTGCTCTAATTGCTGGCCAATGTGGAGATCATCCATGTTCCACATAATCAAATGGACAAACTTTGCAGCATTTTGGTGACCCCAAGGATGAAAATATTTCTTTGAAGTCTTGGCCTTAACATTCTATTTAACCCTCTTGAAATGCAGCTTCCGGGCATATTAACAAAGTGCCAATGCAACTAGGTTTATTTACTTGCATCATTTCAGTCTCAAATAGATCAAATTAATATAAACTATTAAGCCACGAAAGGGAAATGAAAATAAAAGGGGAAAAAAGGGCTGTTAAATAGCCAACATGTTGAGACATTGTGAAATACTCCTATTACGCAAGTTATAAAAGTGTCTTGATAAGTCTTCTGGTACCTGTACTGCTATGGCCAATGTTTAGTTGAAAACATACATAGTATTCAGTGGGTAGATGAAGTCATGGAATATAATCCGCATAGTGACACCGACTTCACAATGCAAACAATTTATTGCCTTTCCACCAAACAAGTAATCAGCAGAATGGGCACTGGTCATTATCCACTCAGAGACTGGAATACCACTCTATGACCCAGTCGTCTCAGGATCCAACACTTAAGCTCCACCTTTTGCACAACATGATCTGAACACAAACATTAAGTTACTTCTTAACATGGAGCTCATCAGGAATCTAATCAAGTTACAATACAGGAGAATGCACTAAGAAGATGGCTCGGATTGTGCTGTTTGTGGCAGCAGAGAGATAGAGTTTTCCTGCTATATCCTATGTCCCGCTGCGCTCCATGAGAAAAAGCATTAATGCTATGCAGAGACTGCTCAGATGTAGACAGACTCCTAACACCCCACATTTAAATTACATTCTTTAGGATAGTCAGCATGCTTGACTGTAATTCGAGCAAATGACTATCAAAATGTAGAATGCGCGTATGTTGTGTTGCTACTTTCCAACATTAAACCCTGTCACTTTAGACAAGCAGCAGGAAAAACATTAACAAAACCACTTCGAAGAATCAGAATTGCTTAAGTCTGCTGTTTAAATTAGGTCACCATTTTTTCTATAAAGTTAAAAGGGGTTGTTGGTCCACATCAATTTGAAGAGAACCTAGCCACAGATGAGAATTCAACCAAAATCCATCAGCTGTTTAGTCACTCTAGTCTAATTCTTCACTGTCTAGAGAAATATGGTGACGTCCCACGGTTTAATTTGGTTACCCACAGAGGGCAGAAGATGGAGAGAACGGTGTCTGGGTAGCCTGGATGGCAGACCAGTAGTAGAAACCAGAGTTACCTAGGAAGGGTGAAAGACAGAACAAGGGCCCAGGAACATGGCAGAGGTACGTTGGGTGGATCATCCAGTAAACAGGCACTGGCAGTGCATTAAAACTATGCGTCAGGTTGATTTTTCCTGCCATCCAGTGACAGATTCAAAAACTGTATATTTGTCCCAACTGCTAGCAGAAGTCATCTCCATGCCGATGGGGAACCTAGTTCCTCATGCTGCATTTCATACTGTACGATACATAATAGGCAAGAAAATTAAGCCTTATATAAAGACAGAAAGCCAATTCTCACAACGTATTTGCTAAATGATGTGCACATTAGGTATTACAATGTCACAAAATTACCTTCACTGCAATATATTAAAGATAACCATTTAGCATTTAACATCCTGTCAGCAACACATTTCGCACTTAAACACCAACAGCTGAATCAAAGAGAAAGCTTTTTGAAACTCTTTGAATTCAAAGAGTTGACAATTGACAATTCCAGATACCACAAAAGCCTTCGGCATCCATCACCCCGCTGCTACTTAAGTATCTGGTCAGTGATCTATAGCCGCATTTTGAAGAAAGCTGGGAAAGCAAAGGACAAGGGTAGAAAAGCATGACAAATTCTAATGATTAGAGTATTATGTAATAAAAGCTAACTATAGATCGTTTTATGATGGTACCTTGGGGCAAAAACGTCGGGGGGAAATATACTTCAAGTCATAGATCGTGCCTATCAAAAAATTATTTAGAATTTCAGGGTTGAGTTTGGGCAGGGAAGAGGAGAAGGGGGCACTTAGTCAATTGATCAGTTAGCCCAAGGGATAATTTAGGAAAAATCCACTCTGAGGTCCAAATAATCCATATGGACTGCCTGTATGGAGCAAAACAAATGGATAATTTGCCAAATTATCTATGTCATTTAGGCTACGCAAACCTAGCCATTGTTAAAAGAAATGTACAAAGATATGGAAAGTTGAAAACATGTAATGTTTCTTTCTTCCCAATCAAGTGTTACTGAGTTTGTTTTATTTAAATCAATTATTTGAGTACTCACTTTGTGGAGAGCATAGTACTAGATCCCTGGGGAATTATGAAGGTGAAGAGAAGCAGCTTTGGCCTAGCGGAGCATGCACTGGCCTGGGATTCGGAGGAGCAGGGTTTTAAACACGGCTCCACAACTTGCCTACTCAGTGACTTCGGGTAAACTGCTTACTTTCTCCAGGGGTCACTTTCCTTATCAGTAAGATTAAAGTTCAAGCACTTAGTACAGTGCTCTGCACACAGTAAGCACTAATTAATACTGCTGATTGACTGACAGAAAGAGTTGGTCAGAAACAGAGCCAAAGACTAGAAGCTAGGTGCCTTACTCAACTGGCTCATTTGCGTCAAAGTACAAGCAGGAAGCATCTGAAAAAAACCCAAAAAACCCAACAACATTGCAAGATGTCTTTTCTGTCAAAGCTCAATTTCGAAGAAAATCAAGTGTTTCCTCTTTCAGCACTAAGAATTTATCAGATAATGCTAATCATATGATACATTAATGTTGGTATTTGTTAAGCGCTTACTATGTGCCAAGCACTGTTCTAAGTGCTGGGGTAGACACAGGGGAATCAGAATGTCCCATGTGGGGCTCACAGTCTTAATCCCCCTTTTACAGATGAGGTAACTGAGGCACCGAGAAGTTAAGTGACTTGCCCAAAGTCACACAGCTGACAAGTGGCCAAGCCGGGATTCAAACCCATGACCTCTGACTCCAAAGCCCGTGCTCTTTCCACTGAGCCACGCTCTTCTCCCTAAATTACAATTATAAGGCAACTGGGAAAGGATAGGAATTAAAGTATATTTTAAGTATAAAAAATAAGATATGGGTAAATTAAATTACTTTCCAGTTAATTTACTAGGTTAATCTGCAGATCTTTTGAAGTGTGCATTTCAGAAAGAACACTTTCTGCTCAGTTTTGAAGGATAGCACCCTGAGTGTCTAGTCATAAAAGGACTAGAAAAAAAAGAGGGGGGAAAAAGATCCTCTTTTCTTATACTCTCTTTATAAATCCAGCAATGGAAATTTTTTAAACTGCAAGCAAGCAACAGAGATGCTTAGCTAATCTTGGGTTGCTTAGATACCAGTGACATGGTCTTACTAATACAGAGAACTATGCATCACCCACATAAGATTGACAGGTGGCTCATCTAAGCTAGTGGGTGGAATTTCCTCTTAAAATACCCTTATAGTTCTAACCTTCAGAGACCTCGCCACTAATTTCACTACTTTATCACATTCCAAGCTTTTTAAGTGCAAATAAGCTTCAATTCCACTCGATAAACTTTGTTTCACATTAAATTCAAACAGAATAGGCGCCACACTAGCCCTCAGAAATTGTAACACTACAGACCTAGACTTTGCCTCCTCTCCCCTTTAGCACCATTCCTTAACTTTCCTATTTGCAATCCAATATGGACTGCACATCCATCCAAACTTTCTTAAATTATGTAAGATTAAAGACCTTTCATAAAAATAATTAGATCTCCAGAATAGTTTGGAGCCTTTGTCGACACTGTCCCCAAATCCCAATACCCTTTAAAAAAACAATTAATTCCTTCCTCCAAGTAAGACCATTTCATTACTCTTTGAACTAGAAGCCCCATGTGGGAGAAGTAGTGTCCAACCTGTGATCTACCTTGTGATATACCCCAATACTTAGTACAGTGTTTGGCACAGAGTAAGCACTGAACAAATATCACAACTATTATTATTATTTCATCTAAACTTTGCTTAACAGCATGACCTAGTGGATAGAGCATGGGCCTGGGAGTCAGAAGGACTTGGGTTCTAATCCCCGCTCTTCCACCTGTTTGCTGTGACCTTGGGCAAGTCACTTCATTTCTCAGTGCCTCAGTTACCTCATCTGCAAAATGGGGACTGAGACTAGGGATTAAGACTTATGTGGCACAGGGATTGTGTCCAACCTGATTATTTTATATTTATCCCAGCTCTTAGTACAGTGCCTGGAACATAGTAAGCACTTAAATACTACAATTATCATTATTATTATTGTTGTTATTATTCTCAAAGTACTGACATATAGGAAGGGATCAATTCTGGTTATTTTTTTTTTCAAATTATACACTCCAATGGAATCTTGACCCAAAGATCAGAAACTGGCTGCTCAGGTCACTCTACATTTATGGGCCTAAGTAAAATTCAATATGAAGTTAATATATTAAGACACTAAGATATCTAGGCAAATACATTTACTTATATATATTAATGTCTGTGTCCCCCTCTAGACCAAAAGCTCGTTGCGGGCAGGGAATGTGTCTGTTACATTGTTGTGCTGTACTTTGTCAAGTGCTTAGAGAAGCAGCGTGGCTCAGGGGAAAGAGCACGGGCTTTGGAGTCAGAGGTCATGGGTTTGAATCCCGGCTTGGCCACTTGTCAGCTGTGTGACTTTGGGCAAGTCACTTAACTTCTCGGTGCCTCAGTTACCTCATCTGTAAAATGGGGATTAAGACTGTGAGCCCCTTGTGGGACAACCTGATTCCCCTGTGCCTACCCCAGCGCTTAGAACTGTGCTCGGCACATAGTAAGCGCTTAACAAATACCAACATTATTATTACAGTGCTCTGCACACAGTAAGCATTCAATAAATACAAGTGATTGAAAGCACAAATAAACTCAATAAAAGATTAAATAGAGAAAACTGATGAAAAAACCATTAAATTTAGAAATCAATCCCATTTCAACCAATTATTTCTTCTTCAAGACAATTTTAATGCACTGATCTTAGAGTGAAAGCTCCTTGTGGGCAGCAAATGGGCAGTTTCTTTATTCTGTACTTCTCAAGCACCTAGTATACGACACCGTACCAAGAAGGCACTCAAATACTAGAACTACTAAAATAATTTCAAATATTTTTAATTTTAAAAAATTATTTCACCAATGATAGGAATATCACACATTACAAGAATTTTCAGAAACAAACATAAAAAATAGTTCCTGCATTTGACAGCCTTTACAAGTTATATATGAGCTATTACTAAGCTATAATACCAATTTAATTATTGGGCTGATGTGTACTTAAGACTGGTTTTCACTCTGCAGAGCTAATTTAACTCACGTTAACAGAATGCTACATAAAATCATTTAAAACCCTCTTAACAAATCTGCACACAACACTGAAAAATAAATCAGTTCACAATAATGGTAATGAAAATTTCATAACTGCTATTAAATTTAAGCGCTTTTCATAATTAGCTGATTATGTGAATCACACAGTACCTAGCTTTTGCTAAGGGTGAAGAGACTTTTCATTTGACATTTCCCATACTGGAAAATTCTGAAAGGAACTACAAATTTATTCTGTATTTTCAGGCAATATGAAATTGTATTAAAGGATTCTGAATATTTCCATCACCCAATTTTCAAATTATAAATGAACAATTTTCAAGGGGACCTGGCAGAGATAATTGTATAAACAACTGCATACTAGTTCACTTGCTGAATAAAGCTGCCACTGAAAAGAATGCAGGAAACTTCTTTAAAAAAACAACTAGCCTACCTCAAACAATTCACAAAGTTATATGCTATATGCAGACTTACTCTTTTATGGGCAATTGTAACCAAGTGAAATATTTCTTTTCAGATCATTTGAAGAAGCTTCTGGCATCATAATAATAAGTAAATATTTAATTCATGCCTGAATATTAACAGTATAACTTGAGTTCTGGTCTGACAAAATAATGGTCTCTATCAGTTAAATCTTAATTATTAATATTTTTATTGTATTTGTTAAGTTCTTGATATGTGTCAAGCACTGTTCAAAGCACTGGGATAGATATCAGACAATCAGGTTCTACAAAGGGCTCAGTCTACTACGTATAAGGAAAAACAGGTATTGAATCCCTATTTTGAAGATGAGGAAACTGAGGCACAGAGAAGTTAAGTGACTTTGCCCAAGGTCACAGAGAAGGCAAGTGGTGGAGCTGGGATTAGAACCCAGGTCCTCTGACTCCCAGGTCATGCTGTTTCTTGCTGCATTTACAGTATGAGGGAGTACTAGAATTTCCTAAAGTTTAATTTCAGAGTATTCAGATGTTTTTAAAGATTGTTAGGTGTAGATCTGAATCGCTCTACAAAACAGCATTATGATTCCTGTTATTTCCCAGCAGGATTTTCAGCTATCTCAAACACATAACAGGGGAATTTAGGTCATGTACCTTAATAGTCTACAATGGTCATCAGCTCCGGCATTAATTTCAAAGTTGTTCCATAACAATGCCTGGGTGACACTGGACAGAAACTTGTGAATTAAATCACTTTAAAAAATTAAAAAGCAGTATTACCAGGACACCTGTTCACAATGACATCCTTACAACCTGACGTTTCCCAACACAGGAGAAAAGGAATTATTCATTAGGCAGTTTCTCCCCCCCCCCAATCTGAAAATAACGCCCCTTAGTTTACAAACCTTTCTGGACAGTGATCACAACTAGCAGGTGCACTGGGTATCTACTGCGACCTGAAATTCATTCACACAGATTAAGAAAGCCAGGGCCATTTTCATGAAATAATTCAAGAAAAACACCATTTGGGCATTCGCAGGACTGAGAGAAATACCAGTCAATATTACCACACCTGTCTGTGCTGTATTGTGACAACACAAAAAAGTTAATATATGCCCTAACCGGGGCCTGCAAGGAGGTGCTGATAGCTTTTTGGGGGTGTCCCCCGCCCCATCCCCGGTAAGCAGGAAGCAGAGAGAGACCTACTACAACAAATAACTGGGAAGTTTAGTTTGAACGCCTCAGCTGGGGGGGGAGGGGGGACGGGGACGATGACGATCCCTGGAAGATGAGATACATTAAATGAGTAGTCGGATGAATGGATAGAGAAAATACTGAGAAGGAGGGAAAAGCTTAGCTTGGGGCAGGTGGCCAGGGAAGAGAGAGGACAGAGAAGAGGAAGGGCAAAGGAAACACAATTCATGCGGGACACCGGGGACAACACGACGGAGGGAGGGAGGGAAAGGAGGGGGATGAGGGGAGAAACCGAGACGACCACTGCTGAGGTGAGGGGGGGCTGAGGGAGAGGGACGAGCATCTGAGGAGGGGGCCCGGAGGGAAATACCAAAGTCATGTGGCGGCACCAGGAGACGTATAAAAGATTCGAGGGAGGTGGCCTGAGCTGGGAGGAGGGAGGACCTGAGGGAGGAGGAGGTCGCCAGCAACGATGATGTTGACGGCTAATAGGGGAGGAGGGGTCGCTAAGGTTACCCATAACTCGCTTCCAAGGAGGTGTAGACCAAGCCTCGGACAGGATATGGGGCGCGGCCCTAGGAAAGGGAGGCGGGGAGGGGAGGAGGGGGCGCGTTAAGGTTACCTGAGACTCCGACCAAACGATCCCGGGTAGCGCCTTCGCCCCTATTGTTAGTCTCGAGTCAAAATGGCGGTTTCCGCCGCAGATCTCCCCCCCCCGCCCTATACTTCCCAGCCCCTCATTCGCATCATATTTCCTCTATTGGCTAAGGAGGGGTGAAGTCTGCTCATTGATTGGACAGACTGAAATGCCCTGTTGCTAAGGCATCCTGCGAAGGAGATCGTTCAGTGACTAGAACGGGGAGAGTAAAGACTGTAAGGGGTTTGAGGCCACTCGTGTTTTCTAGCCTGGTGTACAAAAGGTTCCTTATCCAGGATCTGGCGGCTTGGCTTTTGATCTTCTTCCACTCTGAACTTTTGGCTACATGAACATGATGGATCAAGCTGAGTGTCAAAGCCAGGGTTCATCTTAGTCCTTCACAAACGTACACATTGTTCATTCATTCATTCAATAGTATTTATTGAGCGCTTACTATGTGCAGAGCACTGTACTAAGCGCTTGGAATGTACAATTCGGCAACAGAGACAATCCCTGCCCATGGACGGGCTTTACAGTCTAATCGGGGGAGACAGACAAAAACAATAGCAATAAATAGAATAAAGGGGATGTACATCTCATTAACAAAATAAATAGGGTAATAAAAATATATACAAATGAGCAGACGAGCATAGTGCTGAGGGGAGGGGAAGGGAGAAGGGTAGGAGCAGAGGGAAAGGGGGGGGGGAAGGGGGCTTAGCTGAGGGGAGATGGGGGGGGCAGAGAGGCAGCAGAGGGAAAAGGGAATCTCAGTCTGGGAAGGCCTCTTGGAGGAGGTGAGCTCTAAGTACGGCTTTGAAAAGGGGAAGAGAATTAGTTTGGCGGAGGTGAGGAGGGAGGGCATTCCAGGACCGCGGGAGGACGTGGGCCAGGGGTCGACGGCAGGATAGGCGAGAACGGGGGACGGTGAGGAGGTGGGCGGCAGAGGAGCGGAGCCTACGGGGTGGGAGTTAGAAAGAGAGAAGGGAGGAGAGGTAGGAGGGGGCAAGGTGATGGAGAGCCTTGAAGCCTAGAGTGAGAAGTTTTTGTTTCGTGCGGAGGTCGATAGGCGACCACTGGAGGTTTTTAAGAAGGGGAGTGACATGTCTAAAGCGTTTCTGCAGGGAGATGAGCCGGGCAGCGGAATGAAGAACAGACTGGAGCGGGGAGAGACGGGAGGAAGGGAGATCAGAGAGAAGGCTGACACAATAATCCAGCCGGGATATTATGAGAGCCTCATTGCATCCTCAATGCACCATGGCTTCAAAAGTCGAAACAAAGATATAGGAAAATGGTCTCAATAATAATGATTATGGTATTGTTAAGCGCTTACTATGTGTCAGGAACGGTACTAAGCGCTGGGATGGATGCAAGCGAACGGGGTTGGACAAAGTCCCTGTCCCACACGGGGCTCAGTCTCAATCCCCACTTTACAGATGAGGGAACTGAGGCACAGAAAAGTGAAGTGACTTGCCCAGCGTCACACAGACAAGAGGCGGTGCTGGGATTAGAACCCATGACCTTCTGTCCCAATCCCATGCTCTATCCACTGCGTCATGCTGCTCTCTTTCCCCAGCCCAACGCCGCCCCCAACCAAAAAGTAAAATAAAATCTCCTCCATAAACAAAACCAATTTTCCATCTTGAATCACTGGTCAGTAAGAAATTTAAAAAAACCGTTAAGGGGGCTGTGTAACCTGATTTTTGCTATTTCTGGGTTGGATTTCTGACCCTGGAGCAGATTCCAAATGGAATAGGTGCATTGTTCTTATTAGTCAGTGGCACTCTGGGGAAGTATATGTGACTTAGCTGCCCGAGAGCACTGGGATCTCTCTCTCGCTCTCTCTGCCGAGTTGCGTCAACCGGCTCAGGTCATCGAATTTGGGAACCACTGCCTACCGTCCCAATGTATTTCGCTCCCGAACTGCTGCGGCCTAGAGAAGGCTGTTCCTTTATCTTCCCTCTCCCTGCAGCCCGGCCTGAATCTACAGTGGAGAACAGATGTAGCTGTTTGACTTCCTGGAGCCAACGACCCGGATTTTTACTTATCAACAGCTGCTTGCCTTCATAACCCAGTCCTCTGTTTTCCCTTCTTAACTCCCAACGACCCGCATTCAATCCAGCAATTAATCACGGACTAGCGGATTCAGTACTTATTGCCATTGACGTCCTCATCTACGACCCTTAAATTTCTCTGACCTCACTACGTTCCCTTAATCCCCTCCCTCCATCCAATCGCTCCCCACCCCCTTGCACCACCCCCTTCTTCCCCCTCCAACTTCCCTCTTTGCACCATTCCCTTCTCCCCCTCCATCCAACCGCCCCCCACTCCTTGCACCGCCCCACTTCTTCCCCTCCATCCAACCGCTCCCCATCCCTTGCACCGCCCCCCATCCCTTGCACCGCCCCACTTCTTGTCCCTCCATCCTACTGCTCCCCATCCCTTGCACCGCCCCCCATCCCTTGCACCGCCCCCTCCTTCTCTATCTAACCACGCCCCATCCCTTCCACCTCCCCCTTCCTCCCTCTCCATCTATTCGCCCCCCGACCTCTTGCACCACACCCCTCCTCCATCCGACCTCTCCCCACCACTTGCGCCGCCCCCACATTTCTCCCCCACCTCTTGGAGTCAGAAAGACTTGGGTTCTAATGCCAGCTCCACCACTTGTCTGCTGTGTGATCTTGGGCAAATCACTTTATTTCTCTATGCCTCAGTTACCTCACCTGTAAAATGGGGATTTAGACTGTGAGACCCATGTGGGACAAAGACTGTGTCCAACCTGATTAACTTGTATAATAATAATCATTATTATGGTATTTAAGTGCTTACTATGTGCCAAGCATTGTACTAAGCGCTGGGTGGATAAAAGCACTTAGTACGGTGCCTGGCACAAAGTAGGCACTGAATAAATACCATAAAATAAGAAGCAGCATGGCATAGTCGATAGAGCACAGCCCTGGGAGTCAAGGTCATGGGTTCTAATCCTGTTCCTCCATTTGTCTGCTGTGTGACCTTGAGCAAGTCACTTCACTTCTCTCCAGTTTTACATTTCCTCCTGCCTTCAGGACATCCCTACTTGGATGTCCCACCCACACCTCATACTCAACTTGTCCAAAACAGAACACCTCATCTTCTCACCCAAACCCTGTCCTCTCACAGACTTTCCCTTTACCACCATTCTCCCTGCCTCGCAAGCCCTTAACCTTGCCGTTATCCTCAACTCATCTCTCGTTCAACTTGAATATTCAATCTGTCCCCAAATCCTGTCAGTTCTACCTTCACAACTTCTCCAGAGTTCACTTCACCCTTCCCCTTCAAACTTCACCCTTTCCCCTTCATCCAAACTGGTCCTACTCTGATCTAAGCATGTATATTTCCCCTCGATTACTGCATCAGCCTCCTTGCTGACCTCCCTGCCTCCTATTTTTCCCCTCTCCAGTCTAAACTTCACTCTGTTGGCTGGATCGTTTTTCTAAAAAAACTTTCCATCCAAGTCTACCTGCGCTCCTTTTTAATTTTTTTTAAATAGCATTTGTTAAGCACTATGTGCCAGGCACTATACTAAGCGCTGGGGTAGATAAAAGTTAATCAGTTTGGACAGTCCCTGTCACACATGGGGCTCGCAGTCTTAATCCCCATTTTAGATGAGCTAACTAAGGTACAGAGAAGTAAAGTTAATTCATTCAATCGTATTTATTGAGTGCTTATTGTGTGCAGAGCACTGTACTAAGTGCTTGGAAAGTACAATATGGCAATAAAGAGAGACAATCCCTACCCACAGTGGGCTTACAGTCTAGAGGGGGAGGAGATAGACATCAAAACAAGTAAACAGGCATTGATATAAATAAGTAGAATTTTAGATTACATACATATATACATAAATGCTTTGGGGTGGGGACTTGCCCAAAGTCACACAGCAGACAAATTGTGGAATTGGGATTAAAACTCAGGTCCTTCTGACTCCCAGGCCTGTGCTCTATCCACGAGACCATGCTGCTTCTTCTAAACTTTTCATTCATTCAATAGTATTTATTGAGCATTTACTATGTGCTGAGCACTGTACTAAGCGCTTGGAATGTACAAATCAACAACAGAGACAATCCCTGCCCAATGATGGGCTCACAGTCTAACTGGGGGAGACAGACAGCAAAGCAAAGCAGAACAAAACAAAAACAAGACAACATTATCATGATAAATAGAATCAAGAGGATGTACATCTCATTAACAGAATAAATAGGGTAATAAAAAATATATACAAATGAGAACAGTGCTGAAAGGAGGGGAAGGGGGGAGGGGTAGAAGCAGAGGGTGGGTTGGGGAGGGGAGGGGGAGCACAGGGGAAGAGGGCTCAGCTGAGGGGAGGTGAAGGGGGAAGGGGGGGCGCAGAGGGTGGAGCAGAGGGAGAAGGGGGTGGAGGCTCAGTCTGGGAAAGCCTTTTGGAGGAGGTGAGCTCTCAGTAGGGCTTCGAAGAGGGGAAAAGAGTTAGTTTGGTGGGCGTGAGGAGGGAGGGCATTCCAGGACAGCTGTAGGTCGTGGGCCAGGGGCCGACGGCGGGATAAGCGTGAACAGGGGAATGTGAGGAAGTGAGCGGCAGAGGAGCGGAGTGTACGGGGTGGGCAGTAGAAAGAGAGAAGGGACGTGAGGTAGGAGGGGGCAATGCGATGGAGAACTTTGAAGCCAAGAGTGAGGAGTGTTTCGTGCGGAGGTTGATAGGCAACCAATGGAGGTTTTCAAGGAGGGGAGTGACATGCCCAGAGTGTTTCTGCAGGAAGATGATCTGGGCAGCGGAATGAAGAATAGACTGGAGTGGGGAGAGACAGGAGGAAGGGAGATCAGAGAGAAGGCTGACACAATAATCCAGTCGGGATATTATGAGAGCTTGTACCAGCACGATAGCCGTTTGGATGGAGAGGAAAGGGCGGAACTTGGAGATATTGTAAAGGTGAGACCGGCAGGCGTTGGTGTTGGATTGGATATTTGGGGTGAATGAGAGAGCTGAGTCAAGGATGACACCAAGGTTGCGGGCCTGTGAGACGGGAAGGATGGTCATGCTGTCCACAGTGACAGAGAAGTCAGGGAGAGGGCAGGGTTTGGGAGGGAAGATAAGGAGCTCAGTTTTGGACATGTGGACAGGGATCATTTCTACCAACTCTATTGTACTGTACTGTCCCAACCACTTAGTTCACTGCCCTGCACAGAGTAAGCACACAGTAAATACCACTTACTGATCCTCCAAAACCTCCAGTGATTGTCCATACACCTCCCTATCAGAAACTCCTTACCATTGGCTTTAAGGCACTCTATCAGCTCTCTCCCCTCATACCTACCTCACTCATCTACTACAACTAAATTTACACACTTTGCTCCCTTTGTGCCAACATACTGTGATCTTGTCTGTCTCACCACCAATCCCTGGTCCACGTCCTCCATCTGGTCTTAAGCTCCCTTTTCCTTTGTATCTGACAGACCACCACTCTTCCGACCTTCAGAGCCCTTCTAAAATAATCTCATCTCTTCTAAGAGGCTCTCCTTGACTAGGCCTTGGCCCTTCTGCATTGCTTCTGCACTTGGATCTGTACCTCTTATGCATTTGATATTCACTCCATTACCAGCCCCTCAACACTTATGCATATATCCCTATAGTCTCCAATTTCCCCGTTCTTTAATTTATTTCAAAGTCTATCTCCTCCCATTGACTGTAAGCTCTTTGTGGGCAGGGTTTCTGACTACCAACTCTATTGTATTCTCCCAAGCACTTAGTACAGTGCTCTGCACACAGTAAGTGCTCAATAAATACTAATGATTGATTGAGGGAGCATTGGAGAAAATACATGAAAATAATCTAAAGGTAGAGCTTAAAATGTTTTCTGTTATTTTTTGCAGAAGATGATTATCTTTAAAAATGCAAAGGGTTAATTAGAACACTAGCTGAACAAAATCTTCACTAAGGATAAAGTGAGAAAAATACGGGCTTGTTACGTTATGTAATTTAGGTTAGGCATAAGAAATCATTTATGTTAGTGAAGTTTATTATTGTTATGAATAGACATTGAAATGGGAAGTTGCAGATTCTGCAATTTTCTGTCCCATAGGCTATTAATATTTTTTGTAATGTTTGCATGCCCAAATGCAATGGGTTTGTCAGGGTTCCTCCCCCACCACTCATCATTCCCTCCCTTACCTCTTTCAGGGCCAAAGTGAATTTATATGAGGCCAGGGGCCAAGTCAGCAAGACCCTTCACTTCCATTAGGTCACAAAGAAGTTTGATCCCTTCCTCACAGGGTGGCCACTGATGTCCCTTGCACATACTGGACAAGTAGATACACGTGCCATCATGGATATTATAACAAGCACAGAGCATAACTTGATGTCACAGGCCATTTGGTGGAAGAATATCAATTTCATGCAATTATAGAGCATTTTTTCACTGAACCATTCATTCAATCATATTTATTGAGCACTTACTGTGTGCAGAGCAATATCTTAAGGCTTGGAAAGTACAATTCAGCAATAAAGAGAGACAATCCCTGCCCACAACTGGCTTACAGTCTAGAAGGGGGGAGACAAACATCAAAACAAGTAACAGGCATCAATAGCATCAATACAAATAAATAGAATTATAGCTATATGCACATCAAAACAAGTTAACAGGCATTAATATAAATAGAATTATAGATATGTACATATATACACAAGTGCTGTGGGGCGGAGGGGGGGGGGGGCGGGGTAGAGCAGAGGGAGCAGGCCGGGGGGAAGGGAAGGGGAGGGGGAGCTGAAGAAAAGGGGGGTTTAGTCTGGGAAGGCCTCTTGAAAGAGGTGAGACTTCAGTAGGGCTCTGAAGAGGGGAAGCGTGATTGTGTGGCAAATTTGAGGAGGGATGGCATTCCAGGCCAGAGGTAGGACATGGGGCAAGGGTCAATGGCAGGACAAGTGAGAACAAGGCACAGTGAGAAGGTTAGCACCAGAGGAGCAGAGTGTGCGGGCTGGGATGTAGGAGAGAAAGGAGGTGAGGTAGGAGGGAGCAAGGTGATGGAGAGCTTTGAAGCCAATAGTGAGGAGTTTTTGCTTGAATCACCTTCCCCTCCCTTACTCCAGAGCCATTACATTCCCCTGTCAGGTACATATGAATCCTGATGGAGTGGCGAACAGCCCATCTGAAAATCAGATTACCCAATATAAAGCCAGGGTAATGGCCACCCAGTTTCCTCACTCCATAGTGACTTTGTGTGGTGAAAAAGAGGAAGGAGGAAGTTTCATTTTTTTCCATAAGCCCCAGTGACTCGGTGTGGGGAGACAGAGCAGGATTTCTGACCTGAATTCTGACCACATTCCACATTGACTCTGCATGGTGTAGGGGATTAGGGTAAAGGATGGAAGAAGGATTTAATGGCTGAATGAAGGGGAAGGGGTGTCAGAGGTAAGGGAGTGGGGGAGAGAGAGAGCAAAAGAGAGAGACACACAGAGACCTCTGCCACCCAGGAATCTCTACAGGGATATGGCCCATTTCACCTGGGGCCAGTCCTGCCACTTCTGCCCAAATCAATTAGCCTGTCCAGGACCATGTTTCCACCAGAGCCCTAGCAGCTGGGGCTACCTTGCAAGCAAGCTTCAGACCTGCACATCTAGGCCTTGTGGAGTGGCCAGAGCCCTGGAGTTTGCAGGACAACCATGGCTGCTCTCTCCTGCCAATCCCCCTCAGCCTCTTCCTGCCCTAAATTGGGAGGGATATGCATGCCAATGTGGCACAACTCCATCTCCTCAGCCTAGGTTCATGTCCCTGATATTTAGGGACTGCCCCATCTAAATCACCATATCTAATGATCTTATTCTTACTTCAGCTCCTCCTGGCACAAAGCCTATTCTATCACAAAAGACCAAGGAAAAGACTTACCGTAGCCTTCTGCTAGTCCCTCTTTTCTTGCTCAGCACTTGCATTTAATCTAGTTCAAGCCACTAGTAAACACAGGGTCCAGTTTTGCCAAACTGTTCTTCCATTCACCTTGCAAAGAAGTGGCAGTTGCTGAGGAAATACGGCATGGGCTTTAGCCAAAATGACACCTCACTGTGACAATTCCAGTCAATTTTGAAGTCAAATGCCCAATTGTACCCCGCAGGGTCCCAGTACCCATGGGGATTTACAGCTAGGGCAGGGACTCCCCATTAGTGTACCCTGAGATTTCTCTAGTAGTTTACCAACCTGCAATTCAGATTTAGAGCCCCCAAAGGGACCCAGAAGCTCTTTCCCATCTGCCCCCTCCAGGCACCTGAGAGGGACTAATTCTCCTTGTGCCTCTGGAGTTTCTCCCTACTTTTCTAACTGCCCCTACCTTTCCTTGTCCTATTCTTCCCCCTTGTTTGGCTGTATTCCAGCTGCTATCAGCAGGTGAGTGATTGACATCCCACACAAAACAGCTTCTTCTAGGAGGGATCCTGAGGAGTGAGCAGTTTATTCTAAAAGCTTCTGGGGCTTTCCCCTTTTCTACTTATGGAGCTAGCCTAGCTTGGACAATCACACTCATCCTTGCATAGTTAAGTTCTCTGTGGACACCAGCTCACAGAGTAGATCTTTATTCAGACACTGCCCTTCTGACTCAAGTGTTGATCATTCTGATCTTAAACATTCCTCCTCCAAAACGGACAGGCTCAATAATGAGGCCAGGAGCAGGCCCCCAGTGCCTTGGAAAGGAAGTAGTTAAGATCATCACAGTTTAGCTCTGATTGGGATCCTCTACCCAGGACCTCTAATCTGTATATTCCTTTTTGGCAGGGATCTTGTCTACTAACTCTTTTGTATTGTGCTCAAATACAATGCTTGCTCACAGTAAGCGGTCGATACATACCATTGCTGGCAAACTCTTTCACAAAGGCCCAGTTAGTAAAATTTTATGATTTTCATCATCTAGTACAATACTATCGGAATGCTCATCTGCAAATGGCCTTGTGTTCCACGCAGTCACAGTGCAAGCTCAATGCAATGACCTGGCAAATGATGGAGAAAAGTCAAGTAAAGACCTCATTAGCAAAAAGGTAAAGGAAGGGCTTTGTCACCTAGAGACTTTAGCAGGACGCTAATAAGCAAGCAATACATGGAGGCTGAGGCTGAGAAGGCTCTGCATTCTCTGTCTCCCTCTGCCACTGATTCATTTTTCTGCCCCATCTCCAGGAGTGCAGTTTTCCCTAACAACAAAATATATACATCTCAAATTCTAATCCCAGCTCTGCCACGTGTCTGCCATGTGACCTTGGTCAAGTCACCTCCCTTCTCTGTGCCTAAATTCCCTCATCTATAAAATGGGGATTAAGAGTGTGAGCCAACCCACATGGGGCATGGGCTGTGTCCAACCTGACTAGCTTGTATCTACCCCAACATTTAGTACAGTGCCTGGCACATAGTAAACACTTTAAGTTCCATTAAAAAAATTCACCTCAAGGCCCGTCAGTCAGCAACACTGAATAAGTATTTACCACTGGGTACAAAGCATAAACATTGTTCTAGGTTTTAGGGGAAGCTACAAAGGGAGTAGATAATACCCAATCTGTCCATTGGGGTCCCTACACTAGCCTCCATCCCACCCCTGCCATTCTTTGTTATTGCCCTTGATGGTGCTCTTTCTCACAGAGATCACTATTTCTGCTCCCTCCATAGCCAGGGCCCTCTCCAGAGATCAGCTCTGTTGCTCTTTTCTTCCCAGCTGCTCTGATAACTTCAGCCCCACCGATTCCCCCATTCCCTTCTCTTCCTTTTTCTTCTTCCTCCTCTTTTCCCTATTTCCTGTTCCTGGCCCTCCTATGGCCCAGCCCTCTTAGCCAGTAGTTTCCTGTGAGCCAATTAGAGAGCTTGGTGGTTACCCCGGCAGAGAAAACATTCATTTTATCCATATATATGGTAAGCTTGTTGTGGGCAGGGAATGTCTAACAACTCTGTTGTACTCTCCCAAGTGCTTAGTACAGGGCTCTCTGTATACATTAAGTGCTCAATACATACCATTGATTGACATACATGTACTTTATACATTTAACAAGGTTACAGTCTAATGGGAGGAATAACAGAAATGTGCAGCAAGGTTTTGAAAAATAATGCAATTTATGTCTTTTCCCCTATTCTCAGCACTTATGTATATTCAATTAAATGTTCAATGATTTACTCTGACACACCCAGGCAATCAATCAATCAATGGTATTTACTGAGCACTTACTGTGTATTGAGCATTGTACTATGCATTTGGGGGAACACAATACAACAGAGTTAGCAGACACATTCCCTGCCCACAGTGAGCTTATAGTCTAGAGGGGGAGACAGAAATTAATCTAATATATCCTTGTTATTCCTCCTATTCCTACTATTTTTAATTTAGGTCTGCCTACCTCCCCCATTAGATTGTAAGCCCCCCGAGAGCAAAACTTTGTATTCTGCCTCTACCATACTCTCCTAGGTTCTTAGTAGAGTGCTCTGCACACAGTGGGTGCTCAATAGATACAGTTGATTGACAACTACTCTGAGGCAGCACTGGGGAAGGGAATGTAATTGAGTTGGTAAAAAACAAAACAAACCACCAGTAGATCTGCAGTTGGAAGACACTAAACTCAGCTTCAGACCCATTATAGATGTTGGTTTCTTCTGGGGTTCTATTTAACCCAGCTGTAAAGTCTCACAGGTATAGAGGTGACACCCGAGGCATCTATATGGGTAATTTAGGGTCCAAAGTAGATAAATCGAGGGTTTTCACTATGAATTATCCAGATAGGCTGTTTACACCTCCAATTCATCAGAGAATTGCCAAGCTTCACTTCACTGTCCTAGGGGTATTCAAAGAATTGATTGATATTTCAGAGACATTAATTCTTTTGAGAACTTATGGACAGAGATAAATTAAGGTTTTGATGAGATCAACACAGTGATTAAAGTTCATCCCATTTCCTTCTCCCCAGAGGACACAGTAAACGCTCAATAAATACAACTGAGAGAATGAATGAATACTTGAGTCCCTCCCTCTAGACATGTCAACACTGCAGGAGGGGCCTAAGAGTCAATGGATCTAGGTTCTAATCCTGCCTCATCCACTTGCCTGCTATGTGTTCTTGAGCAAGTTGCTTAACTTCTCTATGCCTCTGTTTCCTCACCTGGAAAATGGGGATTCTATACCTATCCTCCCTTTTCCTTAGACTGTGAGCCCTGTGTGAGACAGAGTTGTTGTCTGACCTGATTATCTTAAATGTATCACAGCTCTTTGTACTGTGCTTGGTACATAGTAAGTGCTTAACAAATATTAATATTATTATTAGCTTGGAACGGCAGAGGTGATGAAACAACGAAAGTTGGGGGGAGAGTGAACTGGGGACAACCAAAGGGGCTCCTTTTCGCCCTGTTCAAATAAAATAGTTTTGAGGTACCTAGCAATTGGAAAAGCACGATTGCCCGTATTTTTTTTTAAAAAGACTCTTGAACAGCTAACTTCAGCAACCTAGTCTCTCTTGGCCGAAGCTAGAAGGCATTGTCTAATGATGTCCAAAAGCCCAGTCAAGCACAGAGTACCAGGTAGTAATCAGCACGGCTTTGTGAAGAACAAACAATTTCTTTCAGTGATAACCTAATTTCCTTTCATTAAGAACAAATGTCCTTTCCAAGTGTCTAATTTACTTCTAAGGAGTATCCCTAGGTCTTCAGGGAATACATTCTTGTGATTTCAACCACTTCAAAAAAACTACAGTCCATGAAGGAGACAAATTAAAATGTCGCTTCTAGCTGATTAAGATCTGGACAGGCCAGTTTTAGTCAATACTCCAGTAATAGGAGTGTACAGCTGGTGGAGGGAGGATCATACTCCCAGAATAATTATCTCTATCTTGAGTGTGTTAACTGAGGATGAGAGGGAAGAGGAAGTGGTATTGATTAATGTTCAATCAGTCAACCAATACCCCTCTCAAGATTGCACCTGGAGAATTTCCAGTACCCTACCCTTCTTGACTAAAGGAGGAAGAGTCAAGCAGAGGCCTATCCATTCCATTCCTAGCTTGGGCAGTGGCTAGCGAGTGACTGCTGCAAGTCAAAACTCACAAGGCAATCTGCTATAAGTCAAAACTCACCCATGCTGGGCAGCAGCAGCGTGAGAAGAGTCGAGGGTGGAGTCTCAAATTTACTGCGCGGAGGGCGGCAGTGGTAAACCATTTCCATATTTTTACCAAGAAAACTCTGTGGATACACTACCAGAATGATTGCAGATGGACTGTTCATGGAGTCACTTTGGGTTGGAGGTGACTCGATAGCATAAGACAAGACAATCAATGGGATTTATTGAGTGCTTATGTGTGAAGAGCTCTGTACTAAGTGCTTGGGAGAGTACAATATCACAGATTTGGTAGACGGGATCCCTGCCCTCAAGGAGCTTACAGACTAGTGTAGGGGACAGACATTAAAATCAGTTACAGATAGGGGAAGGAGTAGAGCATGGCATAGTGGAAGGAGCATGGGCCTAGGAGTCAGAAGGTCATGGGTTCTAATCCGAGCTCCGCCACTTGTCTGCTGTGTGACCTCGGGCAAGTCATTTCACTTCTCTGGGCCTCAGTAACCTCATCTGTAAAATGAGGATTGAGACTGTGAGCCCGACATTTCATTCATTCATTCATTCATTCATTCATTCATTCATTCATTCATTCATTCATATTTATTGAACGCTTACTGTGTGCAGAACACTGTACTAAGCTCTTGAATGGAACAGGGACTGTGTTCAACCTAATTTGCTTGTATCAACCCCAGCGCTTAATACAGTGCCTGGCAGATAGTTAAGCCCTTAACAAATACTATCATTTTTATTATTATAAGGGCTGTGGTGGTGGGGTGAGAATCAAAGTGCTTAGCAGGTAATCAATCAATCATCACATTTATTGAGTGCTTACTGTGTCTACAGCCCTGTACTAAGTGCTTGGGAGAATACAACAGAGTTGGTAGACACGTTCCCTGTCCACAAGGAGCTTACAGTCTACAGGGAAAAGTGTGGCATTTGTAAAGTGCTTACTATGTGCCCAGCACTCTACTAAGTGCTGGGACAGATACAAGAAAATCAGGACCCACATGGGGTTCACAGTCTAAGTACTAGAGAAAACATATTGAATCCCCATTTTGCAGATGAGGGAACTGAGGCACAGAGAAGTGAAATGACTTGCCCAAGGTCACACAGCAGATAAGATTAGATCCCATGTCCTCTGACTCCCACATCCATGCTCTTTCAACTAGGCTATGCAGCTTCTCTTTCATGTCCTCTCTCTTCTCCCACAACTCCTCAGCTCTCATGCTTCATATTCCAGGTCCAGGAACTCAGTTCTCCAAGTGCCCAGGTTTTCTCCCTGAAAATAAATAAGGCACTTTGGGAGGAACGTGAACTTGAATCACTAGCATTCCCTTTATTGCATTTTTGCATGGCCTCTTCAAATCCAGCAGACCATTGCTCTCCTTATCTTTTTTTTTTAAATGGTATTTGTTAAGTTCTTACTATGTGCCAGGCACTGTACTGGTAGACACGAGATAATCAGGTTGGACACAGTCTATGTCCTATATGGGGCTCACAGTTTTAATTCCCATTTTACAGAGGGGGTAACTGAGGCACAGATAAGTTTCCCAAGGTCACAGAGCAGCAGCATGGCCTAGTGGATAAAGCACGGACCTGGGAGTCAGAAGGACCTGGATTTTGATCCTGACTCTGCTACTTGTCTGCTGTATGACCTTGGGCAAGTTACTTAACTTCTCAGTTCCTCAGTTACCTCATCAATAAAATGGGGATTAAGACTATGAGCCCTATGTGGGACATGGACTGTGTCCAACCCGATTAGTTTGTATCTACCCAGGTGCTTAGTACAGTGCCTGGCACATAGTAAGTACTTAAAAAATGCCTTAAAAAATGGCAGAGCTGGGATTAGAAATCAGTTCCTCTGACTTCTTGGCCTGGACTTTTTCCAATAGACAATGCACTTCTCCTCCAAGAGGCCTTCCCTGATTAATCTTGTTGTGAGCAGGGAATGTGTCTATTTATTGTTGCGTTGTATGCTCCCAAATGCTTAGTACAGTGCTCTGCACACAGTAAGTGCTCAATAAATATGACTGAATGAATCTCTCATCTCCCTATCCTATTTCCCCCCCTACTGCAACTCCAGTACTTCTGTATCACCAAAGCACTTGGATCTTTCACCACAAAACATATCTTTAAACGCTGCTGTTTCCCCCTTTCCAAAATGTATTTTAGTCTTTGTCTCCTCCAATAGATTGTAAGCTCCTTGAGGGTAGGGATCATGCCTTTTAACTCTAGCGTACTCTCTTAAGAACTTAGGTCTGTGGTTGGCACGGAATAAATTCTCAATAGACACCGTTGTTTAATTGCATTCACTGTGGATACATGATGCAATGAATTAAACCATTCCCTAGTGATCTGAGAGAGTTAATGCTCCTCTCAAAATGTCTAACTTCCTATTGGGAAGTAAATTTGGTCCACTGGGAGAATTGAACTCAGGATTTTTACTCAACTATTGGATTCAATTCAATTCAATAGTATTTATTGAGTGCTTACTATGTGCAGAGCACTGTACTAAGCGCTTGGAATGAACAAGTCGGCAACAGATAGAGACGGTCCCTGCCGTTTGACGGGCTTACAGTCTAATCGGGGGAGACGGACAGACAAGAACAATGGCAATAAATAGAGTCAAGGGGAAGAACATCTCGTAAAAACAATGGCAACTACATAGAATCAAGGCGATGTACATTTCATTAACAAAATAAATAGGGTAATGAAAATATATACAGTTGAGCGGACGAGTACAGTGCCGAGGGGATGGGAAGGGAGAGGGAGAGGAGCAGAGGGAAATGGGGGGAAAAGAGGGTTAAGCTGCAGAGAGGTGAAGGGGGGGTGGTAGAGGGAGTAGAGGGAGAAGAGGAGCTCAGTCTGGGAAGGCCTCTTGGAGGAGGTGAGTTTTAAGTAGGGTTTTGAAGAGGGGAAGAGAATCAGTTTGGCGGAGGTGAGGAGGGAGGGCGTTCCAGGACCGCGGAAGGACGTGGCCCAGGGGTCGACGGCGGGATAGGCGAGACCGAGGGACGGTGAGGAGGTGGGCGGCAGAGGAGCGGAGCATGCGGGGTGGGCGGTAGAAAGAGAGAAGGGAGGAGAGGTAGGAAGGGGCAAGGTGATGTAGAGCCTCGAAGCCTAGAGTGAGGAGTTTTTGTTTGGAGCGGAGGTTGATAGGCAACCACTGGAGTTGTTTAAGAAGGGGAGTGACATGCCCAGATCGTTTCTGCAGGAAGATGAGCTGGGCAGCGGAGTGAAGAATAGACTGGAGCAGGGCGAGAGAGGAGGAAGGGAGATCAGAGAGAAGGCTGACACAGTAGTCTAGCCGGGATATAACGAGAGCCTGTAGCAGTAAGGTAGCCGTTTGGGTGGAGAGGAAAGGGCAGATCTTGGCGATATTGTAAAAGTGAAACCGGCAGGTCTTGGTAACGGATAGGATGTGTGGGGTGAACGAGAAAGATGAGTCAAGGATGACACCGAGATCGCGGGCCCAAGAGACGGGAAGGATGGTCGTGCCATCCATGGTGATAGGGAAGTCTGGGAGAGGACCAGGTTTGGGAGGGAAGATGAGGAGCTCAGTCTTGCTCACGTTGAGTTTTAAGTGGCGGGCCGACATCCAGGTGGAGACGTCCCGGAGGCAGGAGGAGATGCGAGCCTGAAGGGAGGGGGAGAGGACAGGGGCGGAGATGTAGATCTGCGTGTCATCTGCGTAGAGATGGTAGTCAAAGCCGTGAGAGCGAATGAGTTCACCGAGGGAGTGAGTGTAAATGGAGAACAGAAGAGGGCCAGGAACTGACCCTTGAGGAACTCCAACAGTTATAGGATGGGAGGGGGAGGAGGCGCCAGCGAAGGAGACCGAGAATGACCGGTCAGAGAGGTAAGAGGAGAACCAGTAGAGGACGGAGTCCGTGAAGCCAAGGTGAGATAAGGTATGGAGGAGGAGGGGATGGTCGACAGTGTCAAAGGCAGCAGAGAGGTCAAGGAGGATTAGAATGGAGTAAGAGCCATTGGATTTGGCAAGAAGGAGGTCACGGGTGACCTTAGAGAGAGCAGTCTCGGTAGAGTGGAGGGGACGGAAGCCAGATTGGAGGGGGTCTAGGAGAGAATGGGAGTTAAGGAATTCCAAGCATCGATTGTAGACGACTCGTTCTAGGATTTTGGAAAGGAAGGGTAGTAGGGAGATAGGGCGATAACTGGAGGGGGAAGTGGGGTCAAGAGCGGGTTTTTTTAGGATGGGGGAGACGTGGGCATGTTTGAAGGCAGAGGGGAAGGAGCCATTGGAGATTGAGTGGTTAAAAATAGAAGTTAAGGAAGGGAGGAGGGCAGGGGCGATGGTTTTAAGAAGGTGAGAGGGAATGGGGTCCGAGGCGCAGGTGGAGGGGGTGGCACTTGCGAGGAGGGAGGAGATCTCCTCTGAGGATACTGCAGGGAAGGATGGGAAAGTAGGGGAGAGGATTGGTGGAGGGGAGGGGAGAGGCGGAGGGGTGACTTTGGGAAGCTCAGACCTGGTTGTGTTGATTTTCGTGAGGAAATAGGTGGCCAGATCATTGGGGGTGAGAGATGGGGGAGGGGGAGGAACAGGGGGCCTAAGGAGAGAGTTAAAGGTCCGGAACAATCGGCGGGGGTGACGGGCATGGGTGTCGATGAGGGAGGAGAAGAAGTTTAGCCTGGCGGAGGAGAGGGCAGAGTTAAGGCAGGAAAGGATAAATTTGAAGTGTGTGAGGTCGGCTTGGTGCTTGGACTTTCGCCAGCAGCGCTCGGCAGCTCGAGCATAGGAGCGTAGGAGGCGGACAGAGGAGGTGATCCAGGGCTGTGGGTTAGTGGAGCGAGAGCGGCGGAGGGAAAGGGTGGCGAGAGAGTCGAGATGAGTAGAGAGGGTGGAGTTGAGAGCAGAGACCTGATCATCGAGAGTGGGAAGTGAGGACAGGGCGGCAAGGTGAGGAGAGATGCTTTTGGAAAGACGGATGGGATCGAGAGAGTGGAGGTCTCTGTGGGGCAGTAGCGAAGATTTGCAGGGGGAGGGAGTGTGAGAGATGAGGCAGGTGAGAAGGTTATGGTCAGAGAGAGGGATTTCAGAGTCGGTGAGGGAGGATATAGTGCAGCGGTAGGAGATGACGAGATCGAGGGTGTGACCGAGTCGGTGAGTGGGCGCGGTATGGTGGAGGAGGAGGTCGGCAGAGTCGAGGAGGGATAGCAGGCGGGCGGCAGAGGAGTCATCGGGTACATCCATATGGATGTTGAAGTCTTCGAGGATCAGAGTGGGCAGAGAGAAGGAGAGAAGGAAGGTGAGAAAGGGGTCAAGGTGGTTGAAGAAGTCGGAGGTGGGACCGGGAGGGCGGTAGATGACAGCGACAAGTATCTGGAGGGGGTGGTAGAGGCGAATGATATGGGCTTCGAAGGAGGGGAAGGAGAGGGAGGGGGGAGGAGGGATAGTGCGGAAGCGGCAACGGGGCGAGAGGAGGAAGCCGATGCCTCCTCCCTTACCGGTGAGTCTGGGGGAGTGGGAGAAGGAGAGGCCTCCGCCGGAGAGAGCGGCGGCGGAGACCATGTCTTCGGGAGTGAGCCACGTTTCTGAAAGGGCGAGGAGGAGGAGAGAGCGGGAGAGGAAAAGGTCATGGACGAAATGTAGCTTACCTGTAATAGAGTGGGGGTTCCAGAGGCCACATTTGAAAGTAGCTGTGGGTGCAAGGGGGGGAGAGGGGAAAGGGCGGGGGGAGGGGAGGGTTTGGCTGGGAAGGAGGTGGCGGGGCCCTGGACGGGGAGGGGGGATGAGGGGTAGCGGTGGGACAGGAGGACTGGGATGGGGCGTGGGTGGGGAAGAGAGAAGAGGGGAGGGGGTGAGGAGGTGGTTTGGTTGGGGGGAGAGGAGGGGGAGGGGGAAGAGGGGTAGCGCTGCTAAAGTGGGGTTCTAGGGCAGGGGAGGGGAGGGGGGGAGGAGACAGGAGAGAGTGGGAAAGAGCTGAGTGAGAGGGGGGAAGGGGAAGGGGAGGATAGGAAGGGGCGGGAGGGAGGAGGGGGGGAGGAGGGACATGGCGAGGCCAGAGAGGTGGGTGGCAGCATTGACAACAATAAACAGTAACAAACGAAATCGGTAATATAACAACATGATACAGTATGATACAATACAGTAGTGTTAATATAGCAACATGATACGGTATGATAGAACACAGTAGTGCTAATAAGCGGGCGATGACCAGGGTCGGGGGTAGGCTCGATTAAGGGGCAACCTGATCAAACTCAAAGTCAGGCGGCTGGTGAGGCCAGAGAGGTGGGTGGCAGCACTGACGACAATAAACAATAACAAGCGAAATCGCTAATATAGCAACATGGTACAGTAAGACACAATACAACAGTGTTAATAAGCGGGCGATGACCAGGGTCGGGGGACGACCCGACCCTACCCGATCAGACTCAAAGTCAAGCGGCCAGCGGCAGAGAGAGTTCCAGAGCTCATGACCAAATGTCCCTGTGGCGGCGGGGGGGGGGGGGGGGGGGGGGGTGGGGGCCTGAGGTTGTCTGGGGTGGGTTGCGGCCGTAGGCGGCGGCTAAGGTAAGGTAACACGGTGAGAACAAGGACATCGTAGGTTCATTCAGTTAGCTGATGAAATTAGAGAGGTTGCCTGGTACCACAGAAAACAGGATTAGGATGAAAATAACACTGACTAATGAGGAAATTCAGTAGAGAGAAGTGCAGGGTAGGGCCTAGTCCTCTTCATCATGAACACCATTTTTTGAGGACTTGCTATGTGTAGAGCAACCTATTAGACATTTGGGAACATTCAAGAGAAGTAAAAGCCTTGAGTTTGCAATCTGATGGGGAAGAAAAGTACACAGAACATTGCTTTACATTTAATAGGTTAAAGAGAAATAGCCAAATGTACAAATGATAAAAGAAAGCAATTACACAAGCAGGCATTCTACTTAATTCATTCAATCATATTTATTGAGCGCTTACTGTGTGCAGAGCACTGTACTAAGCACTTGGAATGTACAGTTCTGCAACAGATAGAGACAATCCCTGCCCAACAATGGGTTCACAGTATAAAAGGGGGAGACAGACAGCAAAACAAAACAAGTAGACAGACATCAATACCATCAAAATAGATAAATGGTATCATAGATATATACACATCATTAATAAAATAGAGTAATAAATAATATACACAAATATCCACAAGTGCTGTGGGGAGGGGAAGGGGGTAGAGCAGAGGGAGGGAGTAGGGGGAATGGGGAGGGGAGGAGGGGCAGAGGGAAAGGGAGGGCTCAGTTTGGGAAGGCCTCCTGGAGGAGGAGAGCTCTCAGTAGGGCTTTGAAGAGGGGAAGAGAGTTAGTTTGGCATATGTGAGGAGGGAGGACATTCCAGGTCAGTGGTAGGACATGGGCCAGGGGTCAATGGCAGGACAGGCAAGAACAGGCACCATGAGGAGGTTAGCGGCTGAGGAGTGGAGTGTACGGGGTGGGCTGTAGAAGGTGAGAAGAAAGGTGAGGTAGGAGGGCGCTAAGTGATGGAGAGCTTTGAAGCCAAGAGTGAGGAGTTTTTGCTTTATGCAAAGGTTGATAGGCAACCACTGGAGGTTTTTGAGGAGGGGAGTGCCCAGACCGTTTCTATAGAAAGATAATTTGAGCAGCGGAGTTAAGTTTAGACTGAAGCGGGTAGAGACAGGAGAATGGGAGATCAGAGAGGAGGCTGATGCAGTAATCCAGTTGGGATATTATGAGAGAGGGATGAAATAGCTGATGAGGTGACAAGACCAATCAATCAAAAGTATTTACTGGATGCCTATTGTGGGTAGAGAATAATGGTGATAGGGTACTTGTTAAGTGCTTATTATGTTCCATGCATTGCTCTAAGCCCTGGAGTAGATACAAGATAATCATGTTGAACACAGTCCCACCCAAGGCTCACCTTCCAGTGGGAGGGAGTAGGATTTAATCCCCATTTTATAGGGGAGCAAACTGAGGCACATAGATATTAAGTGACATGGCCAAGGTCCCACGGCAGACAAGTAGAGCAGCCAGGATTACAATCCTGGTCCTCTGACTTCCAGGCCCACACTGTTACCACTGGTTGACACTGCTTCTTACTAAGCCATGAGCTCTTAGGTTGGCTTGAGAGCAGGAATCAATCAAACAATGATATTTATTTATTTTAAATGGTTTTTGTTAAGCACTTACTATGTGCCAGGCACTATACTAAGCACCAGAGTAGATACAAGGTAATCAGATTGGACACAGTCCGTGTCCCACATGGGGCTCACAGTCTTAATCCCCATTTTATAGATGAGGTAATTGAGCCTCAGAGAAGTTAAGAGACTTGCCCAAGGTTACACAGCAGGCAAGTGGTAGAGCCAGGATTAGAATCCAAGTCCTTCTGACTCTCAGGCCTGTGCTCTTTCCACTAGGCCATGCTATTGAGCACTTACTGTATGCAGACCACTGCTCTAAGCATTCGGGAGAGTTCAGTATAACAGAGTTGATAAACATGTCCCTTGAGGATAATGGAAGGTGTGGCCTAGTGGATAGAGCTCGGGCCTGGGAGTTAGAAGGACCTGGGTTCTAATGCCAGCCTCACTGACTTTGAGTCTGATTGGGTAGGGTCGGCTCGTCCCCCGACTCTGGTCATCGCCTGCTTATTAACAGTATTGTAGTGTGCCTTACTGTAGCATGTTGCTATATTTGCGATCTCGCTTTTTATTGTTTATTGTCGTCAGATTTTGAATTTGATCAGGTCACCCCTTAATCGAGTCTACCCCCGACCCTGATCATCACCCCTTTTATTAACACGACTATATTGTATCATACTGTATCATGTTGCTATATTAGCACCACTGTATTGTATCATATTGTATCATGTTGCTATATTACCGATTTCGTTTATTACTGTTTATTGTTGTCAGTGCTGCCACCCACCTCTCTGGCCTCGCCATGTCCCTCCTCCCCCCCTCCCCCCTCCCGCCCCTTCCTATCCTCCCCTTCCCCTTCCCCTCTCTCGCTCAGCTCTTTCCCGCTCTCTCCTCTGTCTCCTCCCCCCTCCTCTCTCCCGCCCTAGAACCCCACTTTACCAGCGCTACCCCTCTTCCCCTCCCCCTACTCTTCCCCCCACCAAACCCCCTCTTCACCCCCTCCCCCTTCTCTCTTCCCCACCCATGCCCCATCCCAGTCCTCTTGACCCACCGCCACCCCTCATCCCCCTCTCCTCGTCCAGGGCCCCGCCACCTCCTTCCCATCCAAACCCTCCCCTCCCCCCGCCCTTCCCCCCCTCCTCCCCTTGCACCCACAGCTACTTTCAAGTGTGGCCTCTGGAACCCACCGCTCTATTACAGGCAAGCTACCTTTCATCCATGACCTTTTCCTCTCCCGCTCTCTCCTCCTCCTCGCCCTTTCGGAAACGTGGCTCTCTCCCGAAGACACGGTCTCCGCCGCCGCTCTCTCCAGCGGAGGCCTCTCCTTCTCCCACTCCCCCAGACTCACCCGTAAGGGAGGAGGCGTCGGCTTCCTCCTCTCACCCCGATGCCGCTTCCGCACTATCCCTCCTCCCCCCTCCCTCTCCTTCCCCTCCTTCGAAGCCCATATCATTCGCCTCTACCACCCACTCCAGTTACTTGTCGCCGTCATCTACCGCCCTCCCGGTCCCACCTCCGACTTCTTCAACCACCTTGACCCCTTTCTCACCTTCCTTCTCTCCTTCTCTCTGCCCACTCTGATCCTTGGAGACTTCAACATCCATACGGATGTACCCGACGACTCCTCTGCCGCCCGCCTGCTATCCCTCCTCGACTCTGCCGACCTCCTCCTCCACCATACCGCGCCCACTCACCGACTCGGTCACACCCTCGATCTCGTCATCTCCTACCGCTGCACTATATCCTCCCTCACCGACTCTGAAATCCCTCTCTCTGACCATAACCTTCTCACCTGCCTCATCTCTCACACTCCCTCCCCCTGCAAATCTTCGCTACTGCCCCACAGAGACCTCCGCTCTCTCGATCCCATCCGTCTTTCCAAAAGCATCTCTCCTCACCTTGCCGCCCTGTCCTCACTTCCCACTCTCGATGATCAGGTCTCTGCTCTCAACTCCACCCTCTCTACTCATCTCGACTCTCTCGCCACCCTTTCCCTCCGCCGCTCTCGCTCCACTAACCCACAGCCCTGGATCACCTCTTCCGTCCGCCTCCCACGCTCCTATGCTCGAGCTGCTGAGCGCTGCTGGCGAAAGTCCAAGCACCAAGCCGACCTCACACACTTCAAATTTATCCTTTCCTGCCTTAACTCTGCCCTCTCCTCCGCCAGGCTAAACTTCTTCTCCTCCCTCATCGACACCCATGCCCGTCACCCCCGCCGATTGTTCCGGACCTTTAACTCTCTCCTTAGGCCCCCTGTTCCTCCCCCTCCCCCATCTCTCACCCCCAATGATCTGGCCACCTATTTCCTCACGAAAATCAACACAACCAGGTCTGAGCTCCCCAAAGTCACCCCTCCGCCTCTCCCCTCCCCCCCACCAACCCCCTCCCCTACTTTCCCATCCTTCCCTGCAGTATCCTCAGAGGAGATCTCCTCCCTCCTCGCAAGTGCCACCCCCTCCACCTGCGCCTCGGACCCCATTCCCTCTCACCTTCTTAAAACCATCGCCCCTGCCCTCCTCCCTTCCTTAACTTCTATTTTTAACCACTCAATCTCCAAGGGCTCCTTCCCCTCTGCCTTCAAACATGCCCACGTCTCCCCCATCCTAAAAAAACCCGCTCTTGACCCCACTTCCCCCTCCAGTTATCGTCCTATCTCCCTACTACCCTTCCTTTCCAAAATCTTAGAACGAGTCATCTACAATCGATGCTTGGAATTCCTTAACTCCCATTCTCTCCTAGACCCCCTCCAATCTGGCTTCCGTCCCCTCCACTCTACCGAGACTGCTCTCTCTAAGGTCACTCATGACCTCCTTCTTGCCAAATCCAATGGCTCCTACTCCATTCTGATCCTCCTTGACCTCTCTGCTGCCTTTGACCCTGTCGACCATCCCCTCCTCCTCCATGCCTTATCTCACCTTGGCTTCACGGACTCTGTCCTCTCCTGGTTCTCCTCTTACCTCTCTGGCCGATCATTCTCAGTCTCCTACGCTGGAGCCTCCTCCCCCTCCCATCCTTTAACTGTTGGAGTTCCTCAAGGGTCAGTTCTTGGCCCTCTTCTGTTCTCCATTTACACTCACTCCCTCGGTGAACTCATCCGCTCTCACGGCTTTGACTACCATCTCTACGCAGATGACACGCAGATCTACATCTCCGCCCCTGTCCTCTCCCCCTCCCTTCAGGCTCGCATCTCCTCCTGCCTCCGGGACGTCTCCACTTGGATGTCGGCCCGCCACCTAAAACTCAACATGAGCAAGACTGAGCTCCTCATCTTCCCTCCCAAGCCCGGTCCGCTCCCAGACTTCTCCATCACCGTGGATGGCACGACCATCCTTCCCGTCCCGCAGGCCCGCAATCTCGGCGTCATCCTTAACTCGTCCCTCTCGTTCACCCCACACATCCTATCCGTTACCAAGACCTGCCGGTTTCACCTCTACAATATCGCCAAGATCCGCCCTTTCCTCTCCACCCAAACGGCTACCTTACTATTACGGGCTCTCGTTATATCCCGGCTAGACTACTGTGTCAGCCTTCTCTCTGACCTCCCTTCCTCCTCTCTCGCCCCGCTCCGGTCTATTCTTCACTCCGCTGCCCGGCTCATCTTCCTGCAGAAACGATCTGGGCATGTCACTCCCCTTCTTAAACAACTCCAGTGGTTGCCTATCGACCTCCGCTCCAAACAAAAACTCCTCACTCTAGGCTTCAAGGCTCTCCATCACCTTGCCCCTTCCTACCTCTCCTCCCTTCTCTCTTTCTACCGCCCACCCCGCACGCTCCGCTCCTCTGCCGCCCACCTCCTCGCCGTCCCTCGGTCTCGCCTATCCCGCCGTCGACCCCTGGGTCACGTCCTCCCGCGGTCCTGGAACGCCCTCCCTCCTCACCTCCGCCAAACTGATTCTCTTTCCCTCTTCAAAACCTTACTTAAAAATCACCTCCTCCAAGAGGTGTTCCCAGACTGAGCTCCTCTTCCCCCTCTACTCCCTCTGCCATCCCCCCTTTACCTCTCCGCAGCTAAAGCCTCATTTTCCCCTTTTCCCTCTGCTCCTCCACCTCTCCCTTCCCATCCCTACAGCACTGTACTCGTCCGCTCAACTGTATATATTTTCATTACCCTATTTATTTTGTTAATGAATTGTACATCGCCTTGATTCTATTTAGTTGCCATTGTTTTTACGAGATGTTCTTCCCCTTGACGCTGTTTAGTGCCATTGTTCTTGTCTGTCCGTCTCTCCCGATTAGACTGTAAGCCCGTCAAACGGCAGGGACTGTCTCTATCTGTTGCCGACTTGTTCATCCCAAGCGCTTAGTACAGTGCTCTGCACATAGTAAGCGCTCAATAAATACTATTGAATGAATGCTTATCTGCTGTGTGATCTTGGGTAAGTCACTTCACTTCTCTGTACCTTAGTTACCTCATCTGCAAAATGGGGATTGAGACTCTAAGACCCACATGGGACATGGATTGAGTCCAACCTGATTTGCTTGAATCCACCCCAGGGCTTAGTACAGTGCCTGGCACACAGTAAGCATTTAACAAATACTACAATTATTATTATTATGAGGATTAAGACTGTGAGCCCCATGTGGGACATGGATTGGGTCCAACCTGATTAGCTTTAAAGCACTCAATCACCTCTCCCCCTCCCACCTTACCTCACTGCTCTCCTACTACAACCTAGCCCGCACAGTTTGTTCCCCTAATGCCAACCTGCTTGTCTATCTCGACAGCGAGCCCTCGCTCACATCCTGCCCCTGGCCTGGAATGCCTTCCCTCTTCATATCTGACAAACAATTACTCTCCCCCCCGTTCAAAACCTTATTGAAGGCACATCTCCTCCAAGAGGACTTCCCTAACTAAGCCCTCATTTCCTCTTCTCCCACTCCCTGGCACTTGGATTTGCTTCCTTTATTCACCCCTCTATCAGCCCCACAACACTTACATTCATATCCATAATTTATTTATTTCTATTAATGTCTGCCTCTATTTCTAGACTGTAAGCTCTTTATGGGCAGGGAACATGTCTACCAACCCTGTAATGTTGTACTCTCCCAAGAGCTTAATATAGAAATCTGTACTCAGTAATCGCTCAATAAATATGATTGATTGGCTTGTATCTACCCCAGCGCTCAGTACAGTGCCTGGCATATAGTAAGCACTTAACAAATACCATTAAAAAAATAACACCCCCCCCCACCAAAAAAAGGGAGCTTACATTCTAGAGGAGGTGGGAGATCAATCAGGGAGTGCCTTTTGGAGGAGAAGATGATTTTAATAAGACTTTGAGGTAGGTAGTGACATGGTTTGGCAGATTGCTAGGGAAAGGAAGCTTCAGGTGTAAAATATTGTAGCAGAAGAACTGGCAGGATTAGAGACAGATCCAAAGTACGTGTTAAAAGATGGAGAGGAGCCAAAGATGACACCAAGGCTGTGAGCTTCTGAGATAATAATAATGATAATTATGGCATTTTTAAGCACTTACCGTGTGCCAAGCACTGTTCTAAGTGCTGGGGTAGATATACGGTACTCAGGTTGTCCCACTTGGGGCTCACACTTTTAATTCCCATTTTATAGATGAGGTAACTGAGGCCCAGAGAAGTTAAGTGGCTTGCCTAAGGTCACACAGCAGACAAGTGGCAGAGGTAGGATTAGAACCCACATCCTCTGACTCCCAAGCCCGTGCTCTTTCCGCTAAGTCACGGAAGGATGGTGGTATTATCAGCAGTCATGGGAAAGATAGGCAGAGAAGTGGGTTAGGAGGGAAGATGAGGAGTTCCCTTGTTGACATATTGAGTTTTAAGTGCCAGCGGGTCACCCCCGTGGGGATGTCTTGGAGGAACTACAAGATCATAAAGCAGATGAGTGGACTAGCCTGGAGAGGTAGATCTGGTAGTCATCTGCTTAGAGGTGGTAACCAAAACCAGGTTAGCGGATGAACTTGCAGAATGAGTGAGTATAGAGTGATAAAGATGAAGGACCCAGAACTAAACTTTGTGGAGGGAAAGAAGAACTAGCAGAAGAAAAGCAAAAAGGAGTGGCTAGATTGATAGAAAGAAAACCTGGAGAGCTTTGTATTAGTGAAACCCAGAGAGAGAGAGAGAGAGAGTCTAGGAAGAGGGGCTGGTCAATAGTGTGGAAAGCAGCTGAGAGGTTAAGGTGATTTAGGGCAGAGTGGAGTCCATTAGAGTGACCCAAAAGGACGTCACTGGAAACCTTGATGAGTGTCCTCTGAGTGAAAGAGTGAAATCCAGATCGTGGGAGATCAAAAAGAGAGTTGGTAGAGAGGACGTGGAGGCAATCAGTCAATCAATGGTATTTATTGAGGGCTTACTGGGCCTAGAGCACTGTACTAAATGCTTGAGAAAGTACAGTCCAATAGAGCTGGTAGACAAGATCCCTGCCCACAGGG